>NC_092039.1:14534201-14834201 GCF_003086295.3 Arachis hypogaea
GCAGTGGGTGTCGAACTTCTTTGCAACCACATGGTGTAGTTGGAAGCATAGGAATAGCAAAATATTTCAAAACAAAAATCTAAATACAGAAGTCATGAAATGGGAGATAAAGTATTGGAGCCAAGCTTGGGTATCAAATAAAGAAGAGCACAGGAGAGGGGAATTTAAAATTCAATGATATAACTGACTTGAGGAGTGGATAAAAAGTACATATGCTTTGTCTTATTATAGTCTGATTATTATTATAGGATGGTTTTATCTTTTTTGCTACTTTTGAATAGTAATTTCTTTAAGTTGTTGGTCTATTTAGCAAGATAGTAGTGGAGTTATGTTCTGCTTTAAGCCTTTGTAACTGCTGTTGTCTTCCTGTCTTTGATGAGTTTAGTGGTGGATTTCTTATTAGAAAAAAAAATATGCAAGCAAGAGAAGCTATTAGCTTTAAGGTTACGACAATAGGAGCAAAAGGTACTATATTTTGGAGGTTAAATTCCTATATTTATTTTTTCATTGGGCAGATTCATTGTTTTAATCGTCATTGCTAATGTTATTGTCATTGATGATTATTATTAGTTTAGGAGGAATTTTGGCATGTTATTAGTATTTGTTAAACTGTGGTTTATGTGATTTTTTATTATGGGGGATAGGGTGACTCTAAAGGTTATTGTTATTCCTTTTTATTAGACACTAAAGTTACACCAAAAAATAAGGGAGCTGCTACTACTACTGTCTAAGATTTTTAAAAATTGTTTCTTTTACTCAATTTATAGAATTGTAGGGATTTTATATATTGAGACAAAATTTATTGAGATATTACTTATCAATTTTGAGTTCCTTTTATTATCATGTAGCTTTTTTATAATTCTTCAACAAATCAATACTGTAAGACTTTGTTTTATCAAAGAATTTTTGGCATCTATGTTACTTTTTCTTTTGTTTTATCAAAGAATCTATGTTATTTTTTCTGCTTTGAAGAAGAGAAAGTATTACAATAGAACAAGATCTGATTTGATCATAGACTTGGACAATACTCATAAAAAACAAAAATGGTAGTTAATTAGTATAAAACTTAAGCAAAACCAAAATAAAATAAAAAATTGTTTTATCTCTTTTTTTTAGGTGAATTATCTTTTCCTCTTTTATTCATTTCCACTCTTAACAAATATTTTAAACATTGATAACATCCAAACATAAAAAGAATATTAATATCCTGATTTATTAATTTCCTGTTCAATTTTAATGAGTCAAAGTCTCTCCTTTTGATAAAATTTTAAAACGTTACCTAAGAGCAAATAACTGGAAATAACTGGTCATATCAAAATATAATTTTTTAAAATTATATACTAAGTTGATTAATTAATTTATAATTTAACCCCATTGAAACTTGATATAAAATTATATACAATACTGTTCGTGCTCGAAGTGAGTTCACGAAATGAAGAGGAGGAGATTGGAGATCCCAAGTTCGTCAAGTGCAGAACCAGGCCAGGTGACCAACCTGCAAGACACTCCAATGCTAAAGTCAGTAATGTATTAGGTGGTGAAAGTCTTTTCTCGTGTGTGCTTACCTGTTAGTTGCCTTTTCCTTTTAACTTCGTCCTATAGGGCTGCCTTTTTTCTGGCATTTAGTGCTTATTGCAATGTATTATTGCTGAGATTCGACGGTTACAAGCTTTGATAGAATAATCGTTGTGGTATCTTGTCATCATCCCATGAAGTCAGTCACGGCCTAATTGCTTCGTCGATTATGTTCTCTTTTGTTTGGAATAGTGCCCCCAACTCGAATTTCTGGACCTGAATCCTTGGGTTGAAGCCATCCGAGTTCATGAGGCTGGGTCTTCTTTTAGACAGGAATTTCAAGGGGTTCATTAAGAGAAACTGAATAGTTTTTTTGTCATTTCAAAAATGGTTGTAATTCCTCGTTCTACGAACCATTTTTTATATTCTCTTTTTGCAATAAATGCAACATTAGTTAAAATTAAATAGCCTTTTATCTTTTATTTTACCTTTCATTTTCCATCATTTTCCATCATTTTCCATAACTCCACCACGCGCGAACAGTCTTCTTCCTCTCCGCATACGAACAGTTTCTTGCTTTCTCCCAGTGCATTTTCCCTTCATTTGTACTTCTTCTCCATCGAGTTTTTCGTCGCCGGTACTTTTTCTATCAGCATTCGCAACGTTTCTATTTGAGGTTAGTGATTTTGGTATCCCTCTGTTCTTGCATGTGTGTAATTTTTTCTTTTTTGAAGTTTTCTTCCATCTATGAATTTTTGCACATTCTTCGTATTTGTTGATGTTGTTTGACGCTACTTGAAGTTTCTCTCGCATTTTCTTTTGTTCATTTCTTTTTTATTAGGCCAAATGTAGTTTGGGCACCACTGTTTGAGTTTTTTTTTCCAAATAATTGATGATTTTGCTTACCCCCGCTTCTTGTGTTGGACTTTGTTTTGTATCTTTAAGTTAGCCAAAGATTTTGTAGTAGTAGGATTTTTGCTTTCTGGCAACGTAGTGGTAGTGACGTAGTAGTGGTGGTGCCCTTGTAGGTGATGGCTAGGAAAAAAGTTATTGCAACTCGCGGTCGTGGTGGTGCAAACTTGCCGAGACCCCGCCCTGCCCTATTCCGAGGATGAATAGCGAGCTTGAGGTGGACATCTACACGTGGGTGTCTGTGGAGATTAAAACTACTCCCTCTACAATTACCCAAGAAGAGCTAAACAATTTGCGAGAGGTTCAAATCATTTTCAATTCTAATATTAGTAATTTATGTGTTTTCTTTGTACCGAGGTCTGGGGACCGTTTGTGCCACATAAATGAGCATGCTGGTACTATTTCGGACTGGTTATGGATATATGAGACCCTATTTTCCAGGATCGGGGTTTGCTTACCCTTTTCCGACTTCCAAGTGAGTGTTCTGACTCACATTGGATGTGCCCCTTCGCAGCTTCATCCTAATACCTAGGCGATATCCGAAGTTTAGAGCTTCTGTGCTCGTTCTTGGATGTTGAACGCCAAAAACTTGGTGTGGTAATTACAACCCACAAACTAACCGGCAAGTACACTGGGTCGTACCAAATAATATCTCAAATGAGTGAGGGTCGATCCCACGAGGATTGATGGATCAAGCAACAATGGTTGGTTAAACCACTTAGTTAGGCAAACAGAAAAGAGTGTTGGATGTTCAAAGAGAATTAAACAATCATACAGAAATTAAAATAGTAAAGTAAATGGGTTGGGAATAAAGTATGGAGAGGGCAGTTAAAGTTTAAGAGTTATCTATTTTTCCGGATTAACTTTTCTTACTAACTATTTTAATCATGTAGGATTTAATCTATGGCAAACTATATGTGACTAGATCCTAATTCATTAGACCTTTCTAGTCTCTCCTAAAATTTATCAACTATCAATTCCTTGGTCAATTAATTCCAATTAGAGATTGATGATCAAATTCCAGTTTATATGCCACAAAAACTCTAATTACCCAAAAATAAAAGGATTATATGTCACGTATCCCATTAAGTCCAGATAATTAAAATTCAGGAGAATATGTTTTCAAGCTGTTGTTCAAGTAAAGAGCTTTTCCAAGTTATACAAGAACTCAAATAGAAAGAGGGTCATACTTCCGTTCCTCCCAAATTCATAAGATAAAGAGCGAAAATAATTCTTAAATTATAAATCCATACATGAATTAAAATAGAAAAAGCAATAAATCAATCCAAACAAATAGACAGAGCTCCTAACCTTAACAGTGGAGGTTTAGTTGCTCATGGTTCAGAGAGAAAATAAAGATTCAGGTAAAATGTACTGAGTTCCAATCTGATGGCCTCCAAAGTTAACTAATGGAATCCCTTTTTATAATTAATCCTAATTAATTTTAGAAAAAACTATTTTCTAAAATTAAGTAATATCTTTTCCTAATTTAAAAATTAAATTTGAATTTAAATCAAAATTAATTATAATAATCATCAAGTCTTCTATTGATGGATGGGGACCACTTGATTCCTTCACTCTGCAGCCTCTGATCTGTGCTTTTCGGGCTGAAAACTGGGTCAAAAGCATCCCAGAAATCACCCCCAGCATTTTCTACACGTGGCGCATGTCACGCGTACGCGTCAGTCACACGTACGCGTCGATAGTCTTTTCCGCGTGTCACGTGTACGCGTCAAGTACGCGCACGCGTCGCTGTGCAAATCTTCAAATCATGCGTACGCGTCATCCACGTGCACGCGTCGCCATGGAAAGCTCCAAATCACGCGCATGCGTCAGGTATGCGTACGCGTCGCTCCTCGCTAGTTTTCTCCTTTAATTCTTGTGCTGCAGAAACTCCATTAAATCCAGCTGAATGCTACCTAAAATAAATAGAAATGCATAAGACTCAAAGTAGCATCCATAGTGGCTAAAAGATAATTAATTCTTGATTAAACTCAACAATTTAAGTGCAAATTCACTAGAAAAAGATAAGAAAAATGCTCACACATCACTACCCTTAGGGTCTTTTTAATTTCTTCACTTTGACAGTCCCATTTAGGTCTTAGGGTTGTGGGTTTATCTCTTTTCGAGGTGTTCCGAACAAAAAACTTTTTACTTTATTTGAGGAATCCTATCATGGATTGAAAGAAAAAAATTTTAAGATCGAATGGGTAGAGGGCACTGGTGCACGAAATTGTGATAATCAACAATGGTGCCGAAGACTTGGTAGCGCTCTCAAACGTGAATCACACTTTGTCACAACTTCGCACAACTAACCAGCAAGTGCACTGGGTCGTCCAAGTAATACCTTACGTGAGTAAGGGTCGATCCCACGAAGATTATTGGTATGAAGCAAGCTATGGTCATCTTGTATATCTCAGTTAGGCGGATTCAAATGGTTTATAGAGTTTTCGAAAATAATAATAAATAAAGCATAAAATAGATAAAAGAGATACTTATGTAAATCATTGATGGGAATTTCAGATAAGTGTATGGAGGTGCTTTGTCCTTGTTGGATCTCTGCAACATACTGCTTTCTTACTTTTAATCCTTCATACTCCTTTCCATGGCAAGCTATATGTAGGGCATCACAGTTGTCAATGGCTACATCCCATCCTCTCAATGAAAATGGTCCAAATGCTCTTGTCACATCACGGCTAATCATCTGTCGGTTCTCGATCATGTCGGAATAGAATCCATTGATTCTTTTGCATCTGTCACCACACCCAACAATCACGAGTTTGAAGCTTGTCACAGTCATTCAATCATTGAATCCTACTCGGAATACCACAGACAAGGTTTAGACTTTCCGGATTCTCATGAATGCTGCCAATGGATTCTAGCTTATACCACGAAGACTCTAATCTCACGAAATGGAAGGCTCGGTTGTCAGGCGATGGCAACCATGCGTCGTGCATCAGGAATCCAAGAGATATACGCTCGGTCTAAGGTAGAACGGAAGTGGTTGTCATCACGCGTTCATAGGTGAGAATGATGATGAATGTCACAGATCATCACATTCATCATGTTGAAGTGCAACGAATATCTTAGAACAAGAATAAGCTGAATTGAATAGAAAATAGTAGTAATTACATTAAAACTCGAGGTACAGCAGAGCTCCACACCCTTAATCTATGGTGTGTAGAAACTCCACCGTTGAAAATATATAAGTGATGGTCCAGGCATGGCCGAATGGCCAGCCCCCATAAACGTGATCAAAGGATCATAAGGTAATCCAAAAATAATCCAAAGATGTCTAATACAATAGTAAAATATCCTATTTATACTAGACTAGTTACTAGGGTTTACAGAAATAAGTAATTGATGCAGAAATCCACTTCCGGGGCCCACTTGGTGTGTGCTTGGGCTGAGTTTGAGCTTTACACATGCAGAAATCCCTTACACGTGTTTTTGGCATTTAACTCTGGTTTGTGACGTGTTTCTGGCGTTTGACTCCAGAATGCAGCATGGAACTGGAGTTGAACGCCAGTTTGCATCGTCTAATCTCGAATAAAGTATGGACTATTATATATTGCTGGAAAACTCTGGATTTCTACTTTCCAATGTCATTGAGAACGCGCCAGTTGAAGTTCTGTAGCTCTAGAAAATTCATTTCGAGTACAGGGAGGTCAGAATCCAACAGCATCAGCAGTTCTTTTTCAGCCTGAATCAGATTTTTGCTCAGGTCCCTCAATTTCAGCCAGAAAATACCTGAAATCACAGAAAAACACACAAACTCATAGTAAAGTCTAGAAATGTGAATTTTGCATAAAAACTAATGAAAACATCCCTAAAAGTAGCTAGATCCTACTAAAAACTACCTAAAATTAATGCCAAAAAGTGTATAAATTATCCGCTCATCACAACACCAAACTTAAATTGTTGCTTGTCCCCAAGAAACTGAAAATCAAATAGGATAAAAAGAAGAGAATATACTATAAATCCCAAAATATCAATGAATATTAGTTCTAATTAGATGAGCGGGACTTGTAACTTTTTGCTTCTGAACAGTTTTGGCATCTCACTTTATCCCTTGAAGTTCAGAATGATTGGCTTCTATAGGAACTCAGAGTTCAGATAGTGTTAATTGATTCTCCTAGTTAAGTATGTTGATTCTTGAACACAGCTACTTTTATGAGTCTTGGCCGTGGCCCTAAGCACTTTGTTTTCTAGTATTACCACCGGATACATAAATACCACAGACACATGACTGGGTGAACCTTTTCAGATTGTGACTCAGCTTTGCTAAAGTCCCCAGTTAGAGGTGTCCAGAGCTCTTAAGCACACTCTTTTTTGCTTTGGATTACGACTTTAACCACTCAGTCTCAAGCTTTTCACTTGGACCTGCATGCCACAAGCACATGGTTAGGGACAGCTTGATTTAGCCGCTTAGGCCTAGATTTATTTCCTTGGGCCCTCATATCCATTGATGCTCAAAGCCTTGGATCCTTTTTACCCTTGCCTTTTGGTTTTAAGGGCTATTGGCTTTTTCTGCTTGCTTTTTTTTTCGCCACTTCTTTTTTTTCGCAAGCTTTGTTCTTCACTGCTTTTTCTTGCTTCAAGAATCAATTTTATGATTTTTCAGATCATCAATAACATTTCTCTTTTTCATCATTCTTTCAAGAGCCAACAATTTTAACATTCATAAACAACAAGATAAAAAATATGCACTATTCAAGCATTCATTCAGAAAACAAAAAGTATTATCACCACATCAATATAATTAAACTAATTTCAAGGATAAATTCAAAACTCATGTACTTCTTGTTGTTTTATATTAGAAACATTTTTCATTTAAGAAAGGTGAAGGATTAATGGAATTATTCATAGCCTTAAGACATAGTTACTAAATACTAATGATCATGTAGTAAAGACACAAACATAGACAAACATATAGCATAAAAATCGAAAAACAGAGAAATAAGAACAAGGAATAAGTCCACCTTAGTGATGGTGGCGTCTTCTTCTTGAAGGAACAATGGTGTCCTTGAGCTCCTCTATGTCTCTTCTTTGCCTCTGTTGCTTGATCCCAAGTGATTTTGGTGCTCCTATCCTTAGTTGCTCCCAATAATTGTGTGGAGGAAAATGTATCCTCTGAGGTATCTCAGGGATTTCTTGATGAGGGAATTCCTCATGCTCTTGTTGAGGTCCATGAGTGGGCTCTCTTGATGTGTAGTCAAATGAGCTATGGACCCTTGAGATGAATCTCTCCATCTTCCATGACTCAGAGGTGAAAGCAATTGCCTTCCCTTTCCTCTTTCTTGAGGTTTCTCTGGCCTTAGGTGCCATCAATGGTTATGAAAAAATAAAAAAAACTATGCTTTTACCACACCAAACTTAGAATGTTGCTCGCCCTCGAGCAAAAGAAGAAAGAATATAAGAAGAAGAAGAAGATATGGAGGAGAGGGAGAGAGGTTTGGTTCGGTCATTTAGGGTGTGTTTAGGTGGGAAAGAGATTTTGAATTTCAGGTAGGTGGGATTTATGGGGGAGAGTGGATGGATGTTATTGGTGAAGGGGTAATGGGGAAGAGAGATTGAGGTGATTGGTGAAGGGTATAGTGTTATTAGATTGTGTGAAGAAGAGAGAAGGTGAGTTGAGGTAGGTGGGGATCCTGTGGGGTCCACAGATCCTGAGGTGTCAAGGATTTATCATCCCTGCACCAATTAGGCATGTAAAACACCATCTGCATGCAATCCTGGCGTTTAACACCAGACTGAAGCTTGTTTCTGGCATTAAACGCCCAAATGTAGCATGTTTCTGGCGTTTAACACCAACCTGATGCTTGTTGCTAGCGTTAAACGCCAGCTTTCCTCAGGGTGCAATCCTGGCATTTAAACGCTAGACTGCTGCTTGTTTCTGGCATTCAACGCCAGATTTATGCTCTGTTCTAGCATTGAACACCAGCCATATGCTCCTTACTGTCGTTTAAACATCAGTAAGCTCTTCCTCCAGGGTGTGCTATTTCTTCTGCTGTTTTTTATTCTATTTTTAATTTTAGCAATTGTTTTGTGACTCCACATGATCATAAACCTAATAAAACATAAAAGAACAATAGACATATAGATAAATAAAAATTGGGTTGCCTCCCAATAAGCACTTCTTT
The DNA here is from genome assembly GCF_003086295.3 of Arachis hypogaea. Classification (NCBI taxonomy): domain Eukaryota; kingdom Viridiplantae; phylum Streptophyta; class Magnoliopsida; order Fabales; family Fabaceae; genus Arachis; species Arachis hypogaea. Next base: position 14,542,772 of record NC_092039.1, read on the forward strand.
AATGTCAATAGCTTGAAAGTGAGCTCTCATGGAGCTTCACAGATCATCAGAGCATTGTTGGGACCTCCCAACACCAAACTTAGAGTTTGAATGTGGGGGTTCAACACCAAACTTATGGTTTGGTTGTGGCCTCCCAACACCAAACTTAGAGTTTGATTGTGGGGGCTTTGTTTAACTCTATATTGAGAGAAGCTTATCGTGCCTCTTTTTCATGTTTACAGAGGGATACCCTTGGGTCTTAAACACAAGGTAGTCCCCATTCAATTGAAGGACTAATTCTCCTCTGTTAACATCAATCACAGCTCCTTTTGTGGCTAGGAAGGGTCTTCCAAGGATGATGCATTCATTCTCTTCCTTCCTAGTGTCTAAGATTATGAAATCAGCAGGGATGTAAAGGCCTTTAATCTTTACTAACACGTCCTCTACCAATATAAGCTTGTCTTATTGACTTGTCTGCCATCTGTAATGAGAATGTGGCAGCTTGTACCTCAAAGATTTCCAGTTTCTCCATTACAGAGAGTGGCATAAGATTTATACCTGACCCCAGGTCACACAGAGCCTTCTCAAAGGTCATGGTGCCCATGGTACATGGTATTAAGAATTTACCAGGATCTTGTTTCTTTTGAGGTAAAGTTTGCTGAACCCATGTAACTAGTTCACTAATGAGCAAGGGAGCTGCATCTTCCCAAGTCTCATTACCAAACAACTTGGCATTCAGCTTCATGATAGCTCCTAGATATTGAGCAACTTGCTCTCTAGTTACATCTTCATCCTCTTCAGAGGAAGAATAGTTCTCAAAGCTCATGAATGGTAGAAGGAGGTTTAATGGAATCTCTATGGTCTCTATATGAGCCTCAGATTCTTTTAGGTCCTCAATGGGAACTCCTTCTTATCTGGGAGACGTCCCATGAGGTCTTCTTCATTGGGATTCACGTCCTCCCCTTCCTCTCTAGGTTCGGCCATTTTGATTATGTCAATGGCCTTGCACTCTCTTTCTGAATTCTCTTCAGTATTGCTTGGGAGAGTACTAGGAGGAGTTTCAGTGATTTTCTTACTCAGCTGGCCCACTTGTGCCTCCAAATTTCTGATGGATGACCTTGTTTCACTCATGAAACTTAAAGTGGCCTTAGACAGATCAGAGACTATGTTTGCTAAGCTAAAGGAGCTCTGCTCAGAATGCTCCGTCTGTTGTTGAGAAGATGATGGAAAAGGCTTGTTATTAGTAAGCATATTTCTTCCACCATTATTAAAGCCTTATTGAGGCTTTTGTTGATCCTTCCATGAGAAATTCGGATGATTTCTCCATGAGGAATTATAGGTGTTTCCATAAGGTTCACCCATGTAATTTACCTCTGCCGTTGCAGGGTTCTCAGGATCATAAGCTTCTTCTTCAGAAGATGCCTCTTTAGTACTGTTGGATGCATTTTGCCATCCATTCAGACTTTGAGAAATCATGTTGACTTACTGAGTCAACATTTTGTTCTGAGCCAATATGGCATTCAGGGCATCAATTTCAAGAACTCCCTTCCTCTGAGGCGTCCCATTATTCATGGAATTCCTCTCAGAAGTGTACATGAATTGGTTATTTGCAATCATGTCAATGAGTTCTTGAGCTTCTGCATGTATTTTCTTTAGGTGAATGGATCCACCTGCAGAATGGTCCAGTGACATCTTAGAGAACTCAGATAGACCATAATAGAATATATCTAAAATGGTCCACTTTGAAAGCATGTCAGAAGGACACCTTTTGGTCATCTGTTTGTATCTCTCCCAAGCTTCATAGAGGGATTCACCATCTTTTTGTTTGAAGGTCTGAACATCCACTCTAAGCTTGCTCAACTTTTGAGGAGGAAAGAACTTAGCCAAGAAGGCCGTGACCAGCTTATCCCAAGAGTCCAGGATATCTTTAGGTTGAGAGTCCAACCATGTTCTAGCCATGTCTCTTACAGCAAAAGGGAAAAGCATGAGCCTGTAGACTTCAGGATCTACTCCATTAGTCTTAACAGTCTCACAGATATGCAAGAATTCCGTTAAAAACTGATAAAGATCTTCTGATGGAAGTCCATGGAACTTGCAGTTCTATTGCATCAGAGCAACTAGTTGAGGCTTCAACTCAAAATTGTTTGCTCCAATGGCAGGAATTAAGATGCTTCTTCTATCAAATTTGGAAGTAGGTGTAGTATAATCACCAAGCATCCTCCTTGCATTATTGTTGTTGGGTTCGGCTGCCATATCCTTTTCTTGTTCGAAAATTTCAGTAAGGTTGTCTCTGGCTTGTTGTAATTTAGCTTCTCTTAGTTTCCTCTTTAGAGTCCTTTCAGGTTCAGGATCAGCTTCAACAAGAATGCCTTTTTCCTTGTTCCTGCTCATATGAAAGGGAAGAGAACAGAAAAAGAAGAGGAATCCTCTATGTCACAGTATAGAGATTCCTTTATGTTAGTAAAAGAAGAAAGGAATAGAAGAAGGAAAAGAGTTAAGAATCCAAACACAAGGGGAAAGATAGGTTCGAATTCTTGAGATGAAGAGAAGTGTTAGTAAATAAATAAATAAATAGAAGAAGGTGAGAGAGAGGATTTTTGAAAATAAATTTTGAAAAATGGTTAGTGATTTTCGAAAATTAAGAGAAGAATTAAAATTAAAATTAAAATTTGAAACAATTAGTTAATTAAGAAAATTTTAAAAAAGAGGGAAGTGATTTTCGAAAATTAAGGAGAGGAAAGTAGTTAGATGGTTTTGAAAAAAATAAGAAGTTAGTAAAGATTTTTGAAATCAAATTTTTGAAAAAGATATGATTTGAAAGAGATATTTTAAAAAGATATGATTGAAAAAGATTTGATTTTTAAAATTAAAATTGATTACTTGACTAACAAGAATCTAAAAGTTATGATTTTAGAATTTAAAGATTGAACCTTTCTTAACAAGAAAGTAACAAACTTCAAATTTTGAATCAATCACATTAATTGTTAGTAAAGTTTTTGAAAATTATGAAATAAAGATAAGAAAAAGATTTTGAAAATCAAAGTTGAAAATTTTCGAAAATAAATAAAAAAATGAAAAAGATTTGATTTTTGAAAAAGTATTGAAAAGATAAGATTTTTAAAATTGAAAATTTGACTTGACTTATAAGAAATAGCTAAGTTTTAAAAATTTTTGACTAAGTCAACTCAGATTTTCAAAATTTATGAGAGAAAAAAGGAAAAGATATTTTTTATTTTTGAATTTTTAATGATGATAGAGAAAAACACAAAAAATGACTCATAACATGAAAATTATGAATCAAACACATAATGCATGCAAGAACTCTATGAATGTCAAGATGAACACCAAGAACACTTTGAATGTCAAGATGAACATCAAGACTTATTTTTGAAAGATTTTCAAGAAAAGAAAACATGCAAGACACCAAACTTAGAAATTTTTAATGTTTAGACACTATGGATTAAAAAATGCATATGAGAAACAACAAAAAGCACAAAACAAGAAAATATCAAGATCAAACAAGAAGACTTACCAAGAACAGCTTGAAGATCATGAAGAACACATTCATGAATTTTCAAAAATTTGCAAGAAAAAGAGAAACATGCAATTGACACCAAACTTAAAACATGACACAAGACTCAAACAAGAAACATAAAATATTTTGGTTTTTATGATTTAATTGATTTTTTTGTATTTTATTTTCTTTTATTTTATTTTTGTTTTTTTCAAAAACATATAGGAAAAATAAAATAAGAAATTCAAAATTTTTAGTAAGAATTCCAGGAATCTTTGTAATGTTAGTCTAAAGCTTTGGTCCAGGAATTAGACATGGCTTAATAGTCAGCCAAGCTTTTTGTGAAAGCTTCTGTCCAAAACACTAGACATGGCCAATGGCCAGCAAAACTTTAGCATATAAATCAGACATACAACAGCTGATACTTCATCCAACTTCATATACTAATAGGGGGAAGCCTCAATCTAATGGAATTAGACATGGCTTTACAGCCAGCTGAGCTTTAACATGCTTCATGAAACACTAGAATTCATTCTTAAAAATTTAGAATAATTTTTCGAAAACAGAAGTAAAAAAAATTTTTTCTTTTTTTTTGAAAGATTTTTGAAAATTTTTTGAAAATAAAACAAAAGAAAATTACCTAATCTGAACAACAAGATGAACCGTCAGTTGTCCAAACTCGAACAATCCCCGGCAACGGCGCTAAAAACTTGGTGCACGAAATTGTGATCATTAACAATAGTGCCAAAGACTTGGTAGCACTCTCAAACGTGAATCACACTTTGTCACAACTTCACACAACTAACCAGCAAGTGCACTGGGTCATCCAAGTAATACCTTATGTGAGTAAGGGTCGATCCCACAGAGATTATTTATATGAAGCAAGCTATGGTCATCTTGTAAATCTCAGTTAGGCGGATTCAAATGGTTTATAGAGTTTTCGAAAATAATAATAAATAAAGCATAAAATAGATGAAAGAGATACTTATGTAAATCATTGATGGGAATTTCAGATAAGTGTATGGAGGTGCTTTGTCCCTGTTGGATCTCTGCAACATACTGCTTTCTTACTTTCAATCCATCATACTCCTTTTCATGGCAAGCTGTATGTAGGGCATCACCGTTGTCAATAGCTACATCCCATCCTCTCAGTGAAAATGGTCCAAATGCTCTTGTCACAGCACGGCTAATCATCTGTCGGTTCTCGATCATGTCGGAATAGAATCCACTGATTCTTTTGCATCTGTCACCACGCCCAACAATCGCGAGTTTGAAGCTCGTCACAATCATTCAATCCCTGAATCCTACTCGGAATACCACAGACAAGGTTTAGACTTTCCAGATTCTCATGAATACTGCCAATGGATTCTAGCTTATACCACGAAGACTCTGATCTCACGGAATGGAAGGCTCGGTTGTCAGGTGGTGCACGAAATCACAATCACACTTTTATAATTCTGCACAACTAACCAGCAAGTGCACTGGGTCGTCCAAGTAATACCTTACATGAGTAAGGGTCGATCCCACGGAGATTGTCAGCTTGAAGCAAGCTACGGTTATCTTGTAACTCTTAGTCAGGATATCAATAATTCTCAGGTTTAATTGTGAAAAGTAAAAGAACATGAAATAGATAATTGTTTTGCAGTAATGGAGAACAGGTTGAGGTTTTGGAGATGCTCTATCTTCTGAACCTCTGCTTTCCCACTGTCTTCTTCTTCATGCACGCAAGGCTCCTTCCATGGCAAGCTGTATGTAGGGTTTCACTGTTGTCAATGGCTACCTCCCATCCTCTGAGTGAAAATGTTCAACGTGCTCTGTCACAGCACGGCTAATCATCTGTCGGTCCTCAATCAGGTTGGAATAGAATCCAGTGATTCTTTTGCGTCTGTCACTAACGCCCAGCCTTCAGGAGTTTGAACCTCGTCACAGTCATTCAATCCTCGAATCCTACACAGAATACCACAGACAAGGTTTAGAATTTCTGGATTCTCTTGAATGCCGCCATCAATTCTAGCTTATACCACGAAGATTCTGATTAAGGAATCCAAGAGATATTCACTCAATCTAAAATAGAACGGAGGTGGTTTTTAGGCACACGTTCATAGGTGAGAATGATGATGAGTGTCACCGATCATCACATTCATCAAGTTGAGGAACAAGTGATATCTTAGAATAGAAGCAAGCGTGATTGAATGAAAAACAGTAGTATTGCATTAATCCATCAAGACACAGCAGAGCTCCTCACCCCCAACCATGGGGTTTAGAGACTCATGCCGTAGAAGATACAATAAGAAACGTGTAATGTGTCATGAGGTAAAGATACAATGTCAAAATATCCTATTTATAGTGAACTAGTAACCTAGGATATACAGAAATGAGTAAATGATGTAAAAATCCACTTCCGGGGTCCACTTGGTGTGTGCTTGGGCTGAGCATTGAAGCTTTCATGTGTAGAGACTTTTTCTGGAGTTAAACGCCAGCTTTTGTGCCAGTTTGGGCGTTTAACTCCAATTTTTGTGCCAGTTCCGACGTTAAACGCTGGGAATTCTAAAGCTGATTTGCAACACCGATTTAGGCCATCAAATCTCAGGCAAAGTATGGACTATTATACATTGCTGGAAAGTCCAGGATGTCTACTTTCCAATGCAATTGAGAGCGCGCTAATTGGGCTTCTGTAGCTCCAGACAATCCACTTCGAGTGCAGGGAGGTCAGAATCCAATAGCATCTGCAGTCCTTTTTCAGCCTCTGAATTAGATTTTTGCTCAGGTCCCTCAATTTCAGCCAGAAATTACCTGAAATCACAGAAAAACACACAAACTCATAGTAAAGCCCAGAAAAGTGAATTTTAAATAAAAACTAATAAAAACATACTAAAAACTAACTAAAAAGTACTAAAAACATACTAAAAACAGTGCCAAAAAGCGTATAAATTATCCGCTCATCACAACACCAAACTTAAATTGTTGCTTGTCCCCAAGCAACTGAAAATCAAATAGGATAAAAAGAAGAGAATATACTATAGACTCCAAAATATCAATGAAACTTAGCTCCAATTAGATGAGCGGGACTAGAAGCTTTTTGCCTCTGAACAGTTTTGGCATCTCACTTTATCCTTTGAAGTTTAGAATGATTGGCATCTATAGGAACTCAGAATTCAGATAGTGTTATTGATTCTCCTAGTTAAGTATGATGATTCTTGAACACAGTTACTTTATGAGTTTTGGCTGTGGCCCAAAGTACTCTGTCTTCCAGTATTACCACCGGATACATACATGCCACAGATACATAACTGGGTAAACCTTTTCAGATTGTGACTCAGCTTTGCTAGAGTCCCCAATTAGAGGTGTCCAGGGTTCTTAAGCACACTATTTTTGCCTTGGATCACTTTTTATTTTTACCCTTGCCTTTTTGTTTAAAGGGCTATTGGCTTTTTCTGCTTGCTCTCTCTTTTTTTTTAATTTCCTTTTTCGCATATACTGCTTTTTCTTGCTTCAAGAATCAATCTGATAATTTTTCAGATCCTCAATAACATTTCTCCTTTAACATCATTCTTTCAAGAGCCAACAAGTTTAACATTCTTTAATCAACAAATTCAAAAGACATATGCACTGTTCAAGCATTCATTCAGAAAACAAAAAGTATTGTCACCACATCAAACTAATTCAACTAGTTTCAGAGATGAATTCAAAATCTTGTACTTCTTGTTCTTTTGTGATTAAAGCATTTTTCATTTAAGAAATGTGATGGATTCATAGGACATTCATAGCTTTAAGGCATAGACACTAAGATACTAATGATCATGTAGTGAAGACATAAACATAGATAGAACATCAAGCATAGAAATCGAAAAATAGAATAATAAGAACAAGGAAATTAAGGAGCGGGTCCACCTTAGTGATGACGGCTAGTTCTCCTTCTTGAAGATCCTATGGAGTGCTTGAGCTCCTCAATACTCTTCCTTACCCTTGTTGCTCCTCTCTGATTTCATGGAGGATAATGGTTGCTTTTGTTGAGGTCCATGAGTGGGCTCTTTTGTTTGCTCCATCCTTTTTCTTAGTGATGGGCTTTTGAGATGAATCTTTCCATCTCTCATGACTCGGAGTTGGAAGCAACTGCCTTCCCTTTCCTCTTCCTAGAGGTTTTTCCGGCCTTAGATGCATAAATAGTTATGGAAAAACAAAAAGCAATGCTTTTGCCACACCAAACTTAGAAGGTTTGCTCGTCCTCGAGCAAAAGAAGAGAAGATGGAGTAGAAGAAGCAGAAAATAGATGAGAAGGCGAGGTGTGAGTGGTTCGGCCAAGGGGAGTTTTAGGTGGTTATGATGTGGGAAAAGGAAGGAGTGATGGTTTGATCTTGAGTGGGTGCGTGTAGGTGGGTTGTATGATGGTTTTGGAGGATTAATGGAGGTGATTGGTGGAGGTTATTTTGGGGAAGAGTGTTATGGAAGGGTGTGAAGAGGAGAGAAGAAGAGGTGAGGTAGGTGGGATCCTGTGGGGTCCACAGATCCTGAGGTGTCAAGGATAGCTCATCCCTTCACCAAGTTGCGTGCAAAACGCCCTTTTCTGCCAATCCTGGCGTTAAACGCCAGGCTGCTGCCCATTTCTGGCGTTTAACGCCAGCTTCTTGCCCATTCATGGCGTTAAACGCCAGTCTGGTGCCCCTTTCTGGCGTTAAACGCCCAGAATGGTGCCAGACTGGGCGTTAAACGCCCATTTGCTACCCTTACTGGCATTTAAACGCCAGCAGGTTTTTTCTCCAGGGTGTGTTGTTTTTCTTTCTGTTTTTCATTCTGTTTTTACTTTTTCAATTGATTTTGTGACTTCACATGATCATCAACCTACAGAAAACATAAAATAACAATGGAAAATAGATAAATATAACATTGGGTTGCCTCCCAACAAGCGCTTCTTTAATGTCATTAGCTTAACAGTGGGCTCTCTTGGAGCTTCACGGATACTCAAAGCAATGTTGGAACCTCCCAATACCAAACTTAGAGTTTGACTGTGGGGGTTCAACACCAAACTTAGAATTTGGTTGTGGCCTCCCAACACCAAACTTAGAGATTGACTGTGGGGGTTCTGTTTGACTTTGTTTTGAGAGAAGCTTTTCATGCTTCTTCCCTTTCCTGTCTGCAAACCATGGTACTTCCTGAATGGCGAAGAGTTGCTCATCCGGAAAGGTTTCAGAGATCTCAGTAGGAGGGAGGGATGCTCCTGCTACTGGTTCTATCCGGGACAGGTGATCAGCTACTTGATTCTCTGTCCCTTTTTTGTCTCTTATTTCTATATTAAACTCTTGCAGAAGCAACACCCATCTTATGAGCCTGGGTTTTGAATCCTGCTTTGTGAGTAGATATTTAAGAGCAGCATGGTCAGTGTACACAATCACTTTTGATCCTACTAGATAGGATCTAAACTTGTCAATGGCATAAACCACTGCAAGTAACTCTTTTTCTGTGGTTGTGTAATTCTTCTGTGCATCATTTAAAACACGGCTAGCATAATAAATGACGTGCAAAAGCTTGTTATGCCTCAGTCCCAACACTGCACCTATGGTATGGTCACTGGCATCACACATTAGTTCGAATGGTAATGTCCAGTCTGGTGCAAAGATAACTGGTGCTGTGACCAGCTTAGCTTTCAGAGTCTCAAACGCCTGTAGACACTCCTTATCAAAGATAAATGGCGTGTCAGCAGCTAGCAGATTATTCAAAGGTTTGGCAATTTTTGAAAAAATCCTTTATAAACCTTCTGTAGAATCCTGCATGCCCCAGAAAGCTTCTGATTGCCTTAACATTGGCAGGTGGTGGTAATCTTTCTATTACCTCCACCTTAGCTTGATCCACCTCTATTCCTTTGTTTGAAATTTTATGCCCAAGGACAATCCCTTCAGTCACCATAAAGTGACATTTTTCTCAGTTTAGAACTAGGTTGGTCTCTTGGCATCTTTTCAGAACAAGTGCTAGATGGTGAAGGCAGGAGCTGAATGAGTCTCCAAATACTGAAAAGTTATCCATGAAGACTTTCAGAAATTTTTCTACCATATCTAAGAAGATAGAGAGCATGCACCTCTGAAAGGTTGCAGGTGCATTGCACAGACCAAAAGGCATCCTTCTGTAAGCAAATACTCCAGAAGGACATGTAAATGCTGTTTTCTCTTGGTCTTGAGGATCTACTACAATTTGGTTGTAACCTGAATAGCCATCCAAAAAGTAATAATATTCATGACCTGCTAGTCTCTCTAGCATCTGGTCTATGAATGGTAAAAGAAAATGATCCTTTCTGGTGGCTGTATTGAGCCTTTTGTAGTCAATACACATACGCCACCCTGTAACTGTTCTTGTAGGAACCAGTTCATTCTTTTCATTATGAACCACTGTCATGCCTCCCTTTTTGGGGACAATGTGGACAGGGCTCACCCAGGGGCTATCAGAAATAGGATAAATAATCTCAACCTCTAGTAACTTAGTGACCTCTTTCTGCACCACCTCCTTCATGGCTTGATTTAGCCGCCTCTGTGGTTGAACCACTGGCTTAGCATCATCCTCCAATAGGATCTTGTGCATGCATCTTGCTGGGCTAATGCCCTTAAGATCACTTATGGACCACCCAAGAGCTGTCTTGTGTGTCCTTAGCACTTGAATTAGTGCTTCCTCTTCCTGTGGATTTAAAGCAGAGCTTATGATCACTGGAAAAGTGTCACCTTCTCCCAGAAATGCATATTTCAGGGATGGTGGTAGTGGCTTGAGCTCGGGTTTAGGAGGCTTATCTTCTTCCTGAGGAACTTTCAGAATTTCTTTTATTTCCTTTAATTCCTCCAGATCAGGCTGAACATCTTTAAAGATGTCCTCTAGCTCTGATTCGAGACTTTCAGTCATATTGAACTCCTCCACCAAAGAGTCAATAATATCAGCGCTCATGCAGTCATTTGATGTGTCTGGATGCTGCATAGCTTTGACAACATTCAACTTGAACTCATCCTCATTGACTCTCAGGGTTAATTCCTCTTTTTGGACGTCAATGAGGGTTCGTCCAGTTGCTAGGAAAGGTCTTCCTAGAATGAGAGTTGCACTCTTGTGCTCCTCCATTTCCAACACTACAAAGTCAGTGGGAAAGGCAAATGGCCCAACCTTGACAATCATGTCCTCAATTATGCCTGATGGATATTTAATGGAGCCATCAGCAAGTTGGAGGCATATTCGGGTTGGTTTGACTTCTTCAGTCATGCCAAGCTTTCTGATAGTGGAATCAGGTATTAGGTTGATACTTGCCCCAAGATCACATAGAGCTTTCTTGGTGCAAGTACCCTCTAATGTGCATGGTATCATAAAGCTTCCAGGGTCTTTAAGCTTCTCTGGTAAGCTTTTTAGAATGACTGCACTGCATTCTTCAGTGAGAAAATTTTTTTCAGTTTCTCTCCAATCCTTTTTATGACTTAAGATCTCTTTCATGAACTTAGCATAAGAAGGTATTTGCTCAAGTGCCTCTGCAAACGGAATCTTTATTTCAAGAGTCCTTAGATAGTCTGCAAAGCGGGCAAATTACTTATCCTGTTCCGCTTGGCGGAGTTTCTGAGGGTAAGGCATCTTGGCTTTATACTCTTCAACCTTAGTTGCTGCAGGTTTATTTCCTACAGAAGTGGTTGGAGAAGCCTGCTTAAGGGGGTTGTTATCAGCACTTGCAAGTGTCTGACCCCTTTGTGGTGTTTGAACACCAGGATTGGGTGCTTTTTGGGCATTTAACGCCAGATTGCAACCCTTTTCTGGCGTTTGAACGCTAGAATTGGCTACCCATTGGGCGTTTAATGCCACTTTCTTACCCTTTTCTGGCGTTTGAACGCTAGAATCATTCCTCTCTGGGCTCTTATTGTCCTCAGAGGGATTTTGGGTAGTTGGTTGGTCATCCTCTGTCAGTTGTTCCTTTCTTAGCTTTGTGCTGCTTAGAGTTGATACATTCAATGTCTTCCCACTCCTTAATTTAACAGCTTGGCATTCTTCTGGTATCTGTTTAGATAGTTGCTGTCTTGTCTGAATCAATTGTGCTTCCATATTCTTGTTAGCATTTTTAGTGTCTTGGAGCATCTCTTTAAATTTTGCTAATTGTTTTGTCATAAGGAGTAATTGTTGATTAAGCTCAATAATCTGTTCTTGAGGATTAGGATCAGTAATTACTGCTCTGGCCTCTTCCTTTATGTAGGACTCACTGCTAGAGTACAAATGTTGATTTCTAGCAATAGTATCTATGAGTTCTTGAGCCTTTTCAATCGTCTTTCTCATATGTATAGATCTACCAGCTGAATAATCTAAAGACATCTGAGCTTTTTCTGTAAGCCCATAGTAGAAGATGTCTAACTGTACCCACTCTGAAAACATTTCAGAGGGGCATTTTCTTAGCATACCTCTGTACCTCTCCCAGGCATTATAAAGGGATTCATTATCCTCTTGTTTAAAGCCCTGGATGTCCAGCCTTAGCTGTGTCATCCTTTTTGGAGGGTAAAATTGATTCAGGAATTTGTCTGATAACTGTCTCCATGTTTTTATGCTTGCTGTGGGTTGGTTATTCAACCACCTCTTAGCTTGATCTTTTACAGCAAATGAAAATAGTAACAATCTGTAGACATCCTGATCCACTTCTTTATCATGTACTGTGTCAGCAATTTGTAAGAACTGTGCCAGAAACTCAGTAGGTTCTTCCTGTGGAAGACCGGAATACTGGCAATTTTGCTGCACCATGATAATGAGTTGAGGATTTAGCTCAAAGCTGCTTGCTTTAATGGGGGGTATACAGATGCTACTCCCATATGCAGCTGTGATGGGATTAGCATATGACCCCAGAGTCCTTCTGGACTGCTCAATTCCACTTAGGTCCATGATGGAGAAAGGGAGATGATGTGGATATTATATATATTTATATTATTATTTTTTTATTAAAAGTAACCAAAAATAATAAAATAAAATAAACAGAAAATAAAATAAAAATTAGAAAACCAGAAGAAAATAAAATCAAAGCAAATTGAAAAATAATTTAATTAATTAATTAAAAAGATTCTGGAATTAGCAATTAAGAAGATATGATTGAAAATTATTTTGAAAAAGTTATGATTGAGAAGATATGATTGAAGAAATTAAAAAGATTTGATTTTTGAAAAAGATTTGAAGAAGAATCAATTTTTTAAAATTAGAATTTTGACTTGACTAAAAAAAAGATATGATTTTGAAAATATTTGACTAATTTAAAGCAAATTTTCGAAATTTATGAGTAAAAAAGGAAAGGATATTTTTTTGATTTTTGAATTTTAGTGAGGAAAGAGAAAAACAACAAAATGACACTAAACTTAGAAATTTTAGATCAAAACAAAGGGAACATGCGAATTCGAAAAATTAAAAGAAAATAAAAGCATGCAATTGACACCAAATTAAAATATGAAACTAAACTCAAATAAAAGACTCTAAACCAACAAAAATAAAATATTCCTAATCTAAGCAACAAGATAGACCGTCAGTTGTCCAAACTCGAACAATCCCCAGCAACGGCGCCAAAAACTTGGTGCACGAAATCACAATCACACTTTTGTAATTCCGCACAACTAACCAGCAAGTGCACTGGGTCGTCCAAGTAATACCTTACGTGAGTAAGGGTCGATCCCACGGAGATTGTCAGCTTGAAGCAAGCTATGGTTATCTTGTAACTCTTAGTCAGGATATCATTAATTCTCAGGTTTAATTGTGAAAAGTAAAAGAACATGAAATAGATACTTGTTTTGCAGTAATGGAGAACAGGTTGAGGTTTTGGAGATGCTCTATCTTCTGAACCTCTGCTTTCCCACTGTCTTCTTCTTCATGCACGCAAGGCTCCTTCCATGGCAAGCTGTATGTAGGGTTTCACTGTTGTCAATGGCTACCTCCCATCCTCTGAGTGAAAATGTTCAACGCGCTCTGTCACAGCACGGCTAATCATCTGTCGGTCCTCAATCAGGTTGGAATAGAATCCAGTGATTCTTTTGCGTCTGTCACTAACGCCCAGCCTTCAGGAGTTTGAAGCTCGTCACAGTCATTCAATCCTCGAATCCTACTCAGAATACCACAGACAAGGTTTAGACTTTCCGGATTCTCTTGAATGCCGCCATCAATTCTAGCTTATACCACGAAGATTCTGATTAAGGAATCCAAGAGATATTCACTCAATCTAAAATAGAACGGAGGTGGTTGTCAGGCACACGTTCATAGGTGAGAATGATGATGAGTGTCACGGATCATCACATTCATCAAGTTGAGGAACAAGTGATATCTTAGAATAGAAGCAAGCGTGATTGAATGAAAAACAGTAGTAATTGCATTAATCCATCAAGACACAGCAGAGCTCCTCACCCCCAACCATGGGGTTTAGAGACTCATGCCGTAGAAGATACAATAAGAAACGTGTAATGTGTCATGAGGTAAAGATACAATGTCAAAATATCCTATTTATAGTGAACTAGTAACCTAGGATATACAGAAATGAGTAAATGACGTAAAAATCCACTTCCGGGGTCCACTTGGTGTGTGCTTGGGCTGAGCATTGAAGCTTTCATGGGTAGAGACTTTTTCTGGAGTTAAAGGCCAGCTTTTGTGCCAGTTTGGGCGTTTAACTCCAATTTTTGTGCTAGTTCCGGCGTTAAACGCTGGGAATTCTGAAGCTGATTTGCAATGCCGGTTTGAACCATCAAATCTCGAGCAAAGTATGGACTATTATACATTTCTGGAAAGCCCAGGATGTCTACTTTCTAACGCAATTAAGAACGCCTTAATTGGGCTTCTGTAGCTCCAAAAAATCCACTTCGAGTGCAGGGAGGTCAGAATCTAACAGCATCTGCAGTCCTTTTTCAGCCTCTGAATCAGATTTTTGCTCAGGTCCCTCAATTTCAGCCAGAAATTACCTGAAATCACAGAAAAACACACAAACTCATAGTAAAGCCCAGAAAAGTGAATTTTAAATAAAAACTAATAAAAACATACTAAAAACTAACTAAAAAGTACTAAAAACATACTAAAAACAGTGCCAAAAAGCGTATAAATTATCCGCTCATCATCAGGCGAGGGCAACCATGCGTCGTGTATCAGGAATCCAAGAGATATGCGCTTGGTCTAAGGTTGAACGGAAGTGGTTGTCAATCACGCGTTCATAGGTGAGAATGATGATGAGTGTCACGGATCATCATATTCATCATGTTGAAGTGCAACGAATATCTTAGAACAAGAATAAGCTAAATTGAATAGAAAATAATAGTACTTGCATTAAAACTCGAGGTACAGCAGAGCTCCACACCCTTAATCTATGGTGTGTAGAAACTCCACCGTTGAAAATACATAAGTGATGGTCCAGGCCTGGCCGAATGGCCAGCCCCCATAAACGTGATCAAAGGATCATAAGGTAATCCAAAAATAATCTAAAGATGTCTAATACAATAGTAAAATGTCCTATTTATACTAGACTAGTTACTAGGGTTTACAGAAATAAGTAATTGATGCAGAAATCCACTTCCGGGGCCCACTTGGTGTGTGCTTGGGCTGAGCTTGAGCTTTACACGTGCAGAGACTTCTTTTGGAGTTAAACACCAAGTTGTAACATGTTTTTGGCGTTTAACTTTGGTTTGTGACGTGTTTCTGGTGTTTGACTCCAAAATGCAGCATAGAACTGGCGTTGAACGCCAGTTTGCGTCGTCTAATCTCGAATAATATATTGCTGGAAAGCTTTGGATGTCTACTTTCTAACGCCATTGAGAGCGCACCATTTGGAGTTCTGTAGCTCCAGAAAATCCATTTCGAGTGCAGGGAGGTCGGAATCTAACAACATCAGCAGTCCTTTTTCAGCAGGTCCCTCAATTTCGGCCAGAAAATACCTGAAACCACAGAAAAACACACAAACTCATAGTAAAGTCCAAAATTGTGAATTTTGCATAAAAACTAATGAAAACATCCTTAAAAGTAGCTAGATCCTACTAAAAACTACCTAAAACCAATGCCAAAAAGCGTATAAATTATCCGCTCATCAGGCACCACTCCCTTTTTCCTGACTTTGGAGGGTGCCAAAAGATTTAATCTATATTGGAATTACAACGTTTTCTCGTCAAAAATTTGACTTTCCGATGTGAATGCTAATGAACTTCTCAGTATCAATTTGTTAATGATGTTGTGGAATAAGCATCCGCTAGTTCTAAGGGACATCCTCATAAACGAGCAGGCTGCTCGGACTGCCATCAGTAAGCCTCCTACTCTTTGTGCCTTTATTTCTTTTTTGATTTCCTCATCTTACGAGTTGCCTTCTATTTTTGTTTCCCAGTTGACATGGCCGGGGGACTCGCAACTATTGCCGAGATGAAGAGGAGGCTGGCAGCATAGC
The DNA here is from genome assembly GCF_003086295.3 of Arachis hypogaea. Lineage (NCBI taxonomy): Eukaryota > Viridiplantae > Streptophyta > Magnoliopsida > Fabales > Fabaceae > Arachis > Arachis hypogaea. The sequence continues at coordinate 14,558,644 of NC_092039.1, forward strand.
TTCTAATAATAGCTAGTGGCAATATGATTTCTTCCTCCGCCACTGTTAGTCATCAAACACAACCTCAGCGGGTCAAAGAAATTGGGGAAGGGCAAGGTCTCAAGGTCCACATTATGGAGGGAGATTCTCCTACTAACTCCCCAGCTAGAAAAGATCCTAAGAACATTAGTCCGGATGATGCTGCTGCTTCTGCCCTTACCGCTTTCAGGCATGTCATGGATAAGGTATTCTGTGCTCCTGAATTCGTGGATCAGCACTTTATGGATAAGAATACCAGGGCAGTTTTTGCCAAGATGCCTCTGAAGGACACTCTTTCCCAAGTTCAGAGGATGCTCATGCGTTGCGACTTATGTCTAGGACACAAATATGGAGATCATGAGTCTCCGCTCGGAATTCCTTTCAAATGATAAGATGATTGTTGAGGCCACCACTCATATCTAGAATCTCAATAGCTTGGTTATTGATCTTCAAGGCAAGAAGACTTTCTTGAAAAATGAAGTACAGAATTTGAAGTCAGCCTAAGCTGCTTTCGATTCAAGGGAAGGGGCCTTGAAGAAGCAAGTTATCGAGCTGATGAAAAAGATTGAGGAGCTTGAACTTTCAGTTAGGAAGGCCGAGCAGGCTACTATCGACAACGTTTTTGATGCTGAGAAGAATATTTTGGAACAAATCAAATTGAAGGCTCTCGAATTGGACGTCTTCGAAGTCGATGCTTTCAAGAAGGTTGTCGATGGGAAGGTTGTTTCAATATTGTAATTTACATACAATTTGCTTTACTTATTTTTCTAAGTGTTTTGAAGTTGGTACTTCAGAATTTGTGACACTTTTTACAGTATCTTTCTCGTTGTTTTTTCGGGACTTAACACTTGTTTGTTCCCATTATATTCGGGATTAACTTATTGTTTAGCGTTTTATTATTTTATTGCTCATTGCGTGTCCTTTTTTTGTTATATTGTTTTGCCTCGAACTTTATTTTTAGTTCAATTTTGATTTTCGACGAGTAAAGGGGTGTTCCTGCGCCCAACATTGGATTCATTGTAGGACTTAGAAAAGACTTTTCAACAATTCAAATACTTATATAAAAGATTCCAAAACAAAAAGTTTCTAAATACAAGTGGGGCCTTGTCAAAAATCTAGATCCCTAGGAAAAGAGTGCCCTTATTTGGCAAAGTAAAAGAAAGTTTCTCAAAAGTCTTATCATATTCTAAGAAAAGTACCTTTTCAAGTGGGTTGCATTCCAGCTTCTTGGGATTTCGGTGCCATCCAAGGTTTCTAGCTTGTATGCTCCTTTCCTCAACGTTTCCTTTACTCTAAAGGGTCCTTTTTAGGTTGACACCAGCTTACCTCGTGTTCCCGGTACCCCCGGTATCAGCCTGCCTTAGAATTAGGTCCCCTGCTTAGAAACTCTTAGGTTAGACTTTTGTGTTGTATCTCTTGGCTACCCTTTGCTTCAGGGCATGTTCTGTTAGGTAAGCCATACCCTTGACTTCGTCAATTAAGTCCAAGCTTTCATGGGTTGCCGACATTCCTAGAAGCATTTTTGGGCTTGGCTCTCCAAGCTCTACTGGGATTACTGCCTCTTCACCGTAGGTGAGTCTAAATGGAGTCTCATTGGTAGTAGAGTATACTGTAGTTCAGTATGGCCATAGCACTGACCACACTTCATCATCCCAAGAACCATGTTCATCCAATCTTTTCTTTAGCCCATTCAAAGTTACCTTGTTCGCAGCTTTGGCTTGCCCGTCTGCTAGCGGATGTTCCACTGGGGCAAATAATTGTTGGATCCGTAGGCCAAACAATAATTTTTGGAATCTCAAGTCTGTGAACTGGGTCCCATTATCTGTGACAATGGACTTAGGAATTCCGAACCTTACTATAATCTCTTTCCAGACAAATTTTTGACATTGGGCGGAGCTGATGCTAGACAATAGTGCAGCTTCGATCCATTAGGTAAAATAATATATAACAACTATAAGATATTTTACTTGACAGGCCCTTGTGGGAAAGGTCCCAATAAGTTCAACCCCAACTTAGCAAATGGCCGAGTTAGAAGGACGGATACGAGCTCATGGAGAGGTGCTGGTGGAGGTTGCTGTATTGCTGACACTTATCACGTTTCTTCATGTACTCCATGGCATCTTTGATGAGCATCGGCAGTAGTATCCAAATGACGACTTTCTGTGCCAACGATTTTCCTCCTAAGTGATGCCCACGGTAACCATCATGAACTTCATGCAATACATATATCGTTTGTCGGTCATTTAATCATTTTAATAGTGGTTGGGACACATCCTTTTGTATAATTGCCCATTTATCATAGTGTGTTTGACTGCTTTAAGCCGTAATTTCTTTGCTTCCTTGGGATTATTAGGCAAGGTCCCGTGTTCTAAATATTCACAATTTGGGTTTATCCATGTGTTGACAGTAGATGAGCAAAGGGTCCGGACATCGGGTTTCAGCACAGTGGGCTTTGTAAGTACCTCCTGTATCAGACTACAGTTTCCCGTACCAGGCTTAGTGCTTGCAAGCTTGGACAACACATCGGCTAGAGTATTCTGTTCTCTAGGTACATGCTTGATTAAAAAAAATCAAAAGATTGTACCTCTTGTTGTACTTTTTCAAGTATTGTTGCAATAACGGATCTCGTGCTTGGTATTTTTCATTAACTTGGGAGGTCACTAGCTGTGAATCGCTAAATATGGTTACCTCCAATGCTTCGACATCCTGATCTAGTGCCAATCTTGCAAGTAAAGCCTCATACTCAGCTTGATTATATGTGATAGGAAAATCAAATTTAATGGAGGCCTCGATCACCACATATTCTCCTTTGGTTAGGATGAGGCCTGCTTCCCCATACCAGACATTGGAAGCTCCATCCACATGAAGCTCCCATATTGGTATGTCGGAATCAGGGTTTGTCATCTCAACCATGAAATTGACCATCGCTTGAGCCTTGATGGCCGAGCGTGGTTCATAACGCACATTAAATTGGGATAATTCAATACACTAATTCATCATCCGACCTGCGAGGTCAGGTTTTTGCAAAACCCCTCTTGATCGGTTGGTCAGTTCACACAATTATTAAGTAGCTTTGAAAATATTAGCGTAACCAACGTGCCAACATGAGTAACACAAAGACAAGTTTTTCAATTTTTGAGTATTGTAGCTCGGGTCCTTAAAGAAACTTGCTAATAAAGTATACTAGATGTTAATTTTTATCCTGATCTTCTAAGACCAAGGCTGAAGCCAGGGTCTTTTCAGTCACTGATAAATATAGGAGTAGAGGCTGGCTGTGCTTAGGTTTTTCCAAAATAGGAGGGGATGAGAGTAAATTTTTAAAATGCTGAAAAGCAACCTCACATTCTTCCGTTTAAGCAAAGTCAACATCTTTTCTCATCAAATTAAAAAATAGTTTGGCCTTAGTGGCGGAAGCTCCCAAGAGCCTTGACAGGACAACCAATCGACCTGTGAGCCTTTGAACCTCTTTGAGATTCTGAGGACTCAACATGTCTAAGATTGCCTGGCACTTTTTCGGGATTGACCTCTATGCCTTTGGGTAACCATGAATCCTAAGAATTTACCTCCCCAAACTTCTAAATGCATACTTTGCTGGATTCAACCTCATCCTGTGAAGTCGAAGGCAGTCAAATACTTCCTTAAGTTCTTTGATCAAGTCGGAATCTTCGTTGGTTTTTATCAGCATGCCATCAATGTATAATTCCATATTCTTTCCGATCTGTTGCTTGAAAACTTTCACCATTAACCTCTGGTATGTTGTCCCTGCATTTTTTAAACCAAAAGATATTACAATGTAGCAGTAAATCCCCTTGGGGGTGATGAAAGCTATTTTATCCTCGCCAGCTTTGTGCATTGGAATTTGGTTATACCCACTATAAGCATCCAAGAAGCTAAGTATCCGATATCCTGAGGAGAAATCAATCATATTATCTATGTTAGGCAAAGAAAAATAGTCCTTTGGGCAGGCTTTGTTCAACTATGTGTAGTCTACACACATTCGCCACTTTCCATTAGACTTTTTTACCATCACCACATTTGACAACCAAGTGGAATAAGTCAATTCTTGGATGAACCCGGCATCCAATAGTCCTTGGACTTGACTTTTGACCTCGACTGCCCAGTCGGGCGATATCTCCCGACGTTGCTGTACAATCGGCTTGAAGTTGGGATTAATAGCCAGTTGATGGGACATGAATGCAGGGTCTATTCCAGGTATATCGGTAGGTTCCTAAGCCAATAAATCAACGTTACCTCTCAAAAAATTATGAAGCTCCGATTTTAAAGGATAAGGCAGTTCTTTATTGATCATGGTGTATTTCTCTGCCTTGTCCCCGATTTGAAATTTTTTAAGGTCTCCATTTGACTCTGGCCTTAGGTTCTCCTAAATTCAGGAGTCTACGTCAATGAGAAAGACCCCTGTGGACTCTTTAGCCTTATCTCGAAGTATAAGACTAGCTTTATTGCATTTAATTGCACGCACTCGATCTCCTCAAATCGTTGCAATCCAATTTTTTGCCGTCAAAAATTTCATGACCAAAAATTTGGTTGAGATGAACGCACACAGCTCATTGAGTGTCTTTCTCCCTAATATTACATTGTAGGCCGTAGAATCCTGAAGGACGACAAACTCGACCTATACTACCCTTATATTGACACCTTCCCCTATAGTGAAAAAGAGGTCCACAACCCCATAAGGCTTAATATAATGATTTCTGAGCCCAACAACCCTCGAAAGATGGGGTTTTAAATGTTGATCCTTCAACCCAGAGCATCGAATACATTTCTAAAGAGAAGGTTCGAGTCCACACCGATGTTGACGAGGATCCTTTTCACAATGCTATTACCCAATCTGGCCTTGATAACCAAGGGTTTGTCTTCATCCAACGCGGCGATCTGGAAGTCTTCTATCGTGAACTGGACTGCTGGGTGTTGGTTACTTTGAGAACTTCAGAGGTCGGGGCTTTAGCGTCCCTTTTGACAGCATTGTTGGATCTTGGCAAGCCATTCCTTCCAACCACCACGTTGACTATAACTAGGTCTCTGTCTTCCGTACTTTTTGGAGGTCTGGAGTTCTTTGAGTTTCTGATTTTTCGATCTTCATCCTCGTTATGTCGTCTTGGCGACCGTACGTGTTGGACGAATTCAGGAAGCTTACCATCCTGGATTGTTTGCTCCAAGACATCTTTCAAATCAATGCAGTCCTCAATCTTGTGACCATATAACTTGTGGTAGTCGCAATACTGGAATTTGTTTAATGATGCTTTAGGTCGGATCTGTCTTGCTTTTGGAAATATACCTCGATGAGAAACTTGCTGATAAACCTCGGCAAGTGAGGCCACTAAAGGGGTGTAGGAGGCAAACTTTTTGACCTGAAGAACTGGAGGTTTTGGGGATGAGGTTTGTCTCAAGCTCCTGCCTTTTTGAGGAGACGGTGCTAGATTCTTCCTTTTGGTGGAAATCACCTTTGAAACGTCTTCATCTCGCATGTACACCAAAGCAATTTGGTGGATTTCTTCCATGGATTTTACATCCTTGGAAAGTGCCTATGGAAGTCTCCTTCCAACAATCCAGCAATTAAGCACAAGCATACGATCTCTGAGGTTCGCGTATTCACCTCCAAGAGCGCTTTATTGAACTGATCCAGGTAATTCCGGATACTCTCACTCACCCTTTGTTCCACTCCCAATAGGGAGATTGAGTGTTTTACTTGAGTCTTCCTGGTAGTGAAGTAGGCTAGAAATTTGACCTTGATATCGACAAAGGAGGAGATCGACCCATAAGGTAGTGTATTAAACCACACCATGGCTAGTCCCGACAATGTTATCGAAAACGCCTAGCATCGAATTGCATGATCCCTTCTAAATTCATTCTAGTCTCAAAGGCGTCAATATGCTCCTAAGGATCCGTCTTCCCATTATACTTTAAGTCCGTAGGCTTGTCAAATGTTTTGGCAATCATACTTGAAGGGCATGGGAGGCAAATGGGGTTTGCCCCCATTATGACGTGTTTTCAGGATTCTATGTACCTTTTAGAAGCAGCACTCCTCTGCGAAGTCTACCTTCTTTTATACTAGGCAGAACGTGACTCCTCCCGTGTCCAAGAATCATTGTGACGTCGGGGGGGACCTTCTGTCGTCTCTACGACGTGGTGGAGAAAGTAAAGTCCGTCGGTGATCCCACCTTTATTTAGGGTTACCGAGATGTGGCTCCTCCTGTTCCCTGGCTGGACGACTTTGGGAACGAGATTGCCTAGACAATGAGTGTTTTTCCAACTGTCGTTTGAGCTCCAATTGGTAGCGCTCCAACTCTTGCACCTTATGTCGCATTTCTTGCATGGCATGGTAATAGTCATTTCCTAGGCCAGTGAAATGATGGGTTTTGGGGTTAATTGGTTCTTGATTTTTGTAACCTGGAGGGACTTCCTCTTGACTTGGTGTGACATCAATCTCATGTCCATCTTTTCATTGTTGATTTTTCAACAAGGTTTCTAATTGATTATAGAGTGGACCCGCCGTTCAGCCACAATTCCTGCCAAACTGGGATGCCCACAAACGATGCCAAATGTTCGTGCTCGAAGTGAGTTCACAAGCTGAAGAGGTGGAGATTGGAGATTCCAACTTTGTCAAGTGTAGAACCAGGTCAGGTAGGCAACCTACAAGACACTCTGATACTAAAGTCAATAATGTATTAGGTGGTGAAAGTCTTTTCTCGTGTGTGCTTACTTGTTGGTTGCTTTTCCCTTTTAACTTCGCCCTGTAGGGCTGCCGTTTTTCCAGCATTTAGTGCTTATTATAACGTATTATTGTCGAGATTCGATGGTTACTGACTTTGATGACATAACCGTTGTGGTATCTTCCCATTATCCCTTGAAATCGGTCATGGCCTAATCATTTCGTCGGTTATGTTCTCTTTTGTCTAAAATAAATACATCACTTAATAATATACTAAAAGATACAAATAATTTTAAAGTCTCAAACTATTATTATTATTATTATTATTATTATTATTATTATTTGTGGTGTTTGCAAATTTTTAGTCTTTATATAGGTCGATATTTCACGTGGATGTTGTTGAAATTATTAGTAATACTGACGGCATATTTTGCTGAAATTGGAGTTAATGTATTGTTTATTTTTTTTAAAATCAACGTGTGTTACAAATATTTTTAAGAATACAAAAATATAATTTTCTATAAAATTTACATCTAATAAAGTAATTTGTTTGACAAACATCTCTAATTTGTGCAATACACGGCTATTCTACTAGTTTAGTTATATATGGAAATGAGATTTAATTTTAAATAAAAGAAAAGCAAACAACATAGAATTAGAGGTGAATTTTTAAGAAATTTTTTTTAAAAAAATTATTATAAAAAATAATTTTATATTTAAATATTTTGTATAAAAATATTTTTATTTATTAATTATATTTGAGTATTTTTTGTGACTATATTTGAGTATAATAATGTAAAAATAATTTTTTGTTTATTTATTATGTAAAAAAATTTATTTAAAAAAAAAACCCCGCGCATCATCGATACCAACAGTCCAACACCCATAGAAAAATTTGGGAACTTTTCAATCTCATTTGCTTCTTCCAATCACCAAAACCCAAATCTCGATTCTGGGTTCTGGTTTCTTCACTCAATGAAATGAAGCTAGAAACAGAAACACGAACACGAACATGAACCAATGATGCTGATTATGTGTTTGATACAACAAAGTTAGCAGTGGTTCCTGTTCTTCAATTTGCGACAAAGGTTACAGTAATGGCGTGGAGAAATGGGTGTGAGGAAGTGGCCCAATCGAAGCCTCTGTTCCTCACGATCTACACCGTTGTCATAATTGGAATCGTTGTTTCCTTCTTCTATGTCTTCTCTGCAATTTACTCTTCCAACAACTTGCTCTCTTCACCTTCCACTGTCTCTTCTTCCTTCTCTCGTGAGTTCCTTTCTTACTTCTTTTACTTCTGCTGCTGTTACTCCTCCTTTTACTGTTTCTCTATGCACTCTCGATCATATGTGTGTCTTTTGCTTTCTCAATAAAGGTGTGTTTGGAAAAGCAATTTTTTAAGCTGAAGAAAGAGAGTAGATGATCATAGAAATCAGTTTTCAGTTTTTTTCTTCAATTATGTAGAAGATTTGTGAAGTAAAATTTCTTTTATGCCTCTCCAGAAATCATGCCTTTGCTTGTTGCCCTGCAAGGACTTGCTAGTTTTAGCTTGAATCTGCTGTACCCTTCTGAATTTTAGGACTGTAACAATGTTGCTGTGTGCTCATCATAGTGTGTAGTGTTCTTATTGTTGGAAGTCATTTTTCTGTTATCTATTGTTGACTTGTTATATGTATAAAAATTGCAGCTTTTTGTGGCCGTGCTTGGTAGTTTTAGCTTAAATCTAGTATACCCTTTTAGCATGAAAATTCATTCTTCCCTTAAAGAAGGTTTGTTTCGTGTTACATGGGAAAGGCTAAACCCCTACATTCTGGAAGAGCTTACTTATTGTTCAAAAAGACAAAGATGATCAAATCTATCACCTCTTTAGGCTCCGATTTGCATTTTTGTGCACAACAAACAACGTTTTTCATTATAGTTCATCAATGCAATTATAATCTGTGAACTTCTTTTAGTTGAGTTGTCTTTGTCTGCTAGTAACTTAGTAACCTTCCTATTTTTGTTAATGGTGTATTGTATAAGACATTTGTGAATTCTAGCCTTGTTTTTCTTCCATGATGTTTTCAAAGGACTTTGAAAGTTGATTTCTTACTTTTCCAGATGATAATCAGCCTCCTAGGGATCAAACACTCAACATTTCCCAGCCAGAAGTGATTCATAATGTGCCCCCACCTTCTCTGACAGTCTCTATGGGATGTTCCTCCATTCGACAAAAAGATGCTCGCTTTGGAGACTTTCCGACTGACCAAAGAGCTGGTTCAGCAAAGGGTGAAAGATAATGTTGTAATAATGACCTTTGGTAACTATGCATTCATGGATTTTATTTTGACTTGGGTGAAACAATTGACAGATATGGAAGTCACTAATTTTCTTGTTGGTGAGCCATTCAAGCCTTATTTTGCTTTCTCATGCTCCTTGCTTAGATGTGCAGTGATGCCTTGCGAGAAATGCATTTCTGGTATTTACACCATCAATTGATCTTTGTAAAATGTGTTTGATATCTCCAGTTTTTGACATGGGCAGCCATATGAGCAGAGTGGATGTCGGCTGGGGGTCTCCAACATTTCATAAAATGGGAAGAGAAAAAGTTATTCTAATAGATGCCATACCGACATGGTTTGGATGAAGATGATCTTCATTTTTACTTGGTCATTCCGTTTTGAATAATATTTTAATTCCAAAAGAAGTAAAATTTGTATTGACTAGAATCTTTTCCTTTCATCTACTTTGTATGCAATGACAGAGGTTTCATTCAGTTTATTTTCCAGGTTGCTATAGCATTTATTCAGTCCCTCATTCTGATGAAAATGATATGTTGGTGAGCCTACAACATAGGAATTTTCCATTGGAGACCCTCAGAGTCGTCAAAAAAGCTGGCAAAGTAATGGAAAGAAATGCTGCTAGCTGATGACAAGATATGGGATCAGAATGGCTTTAATGATTTCGTACGCAAAAGCCTAGGACCATCGGTTGGTGCATTTGATGGAAATCTGAAGCTGGGAATTTTGCCTGCAAGTATTTTCTGTAGTGGCCATACATATACAGACATACGCCCTTCATGTACTGCAGGCTATGTATCAGCAGCAACATTTCAATATGGAGGCACTGAAACCATGCTTTTCCATGATCCACCAGAATACTATAATCCTCCAGGTACTCAGTTGACGACGAGGTAGGAGCATCCAGCAGCGTTTGGAGAACAAGATGTCTTCCATTAGTTGATCCGCCTGGGGTGGGCTACCGGTAGCTTCTCGGGTCGGGTTGGATAACCTAACCCATGACCCCAAAAAAAAGAGCTGACATGTGAAGCAGATTCGGATAAGGAAGAGACTATAGCTTATCAAATAATGAAGAAATACCCCACCCCGTTTCTCTCACACTCTGGAACAGTGGAACCTGACCCAAAACCCAGCCAGCCACCATCACCGTCCCTCATCGCCGAACTTTTCTCCTCCGGTACAGGGTACTGTCGCCGCCGGTGGGGACAAAGCGTGGGTGCCGACGCACTCTTCTCTTCGCCACCGCACGAAGGACGCGTGCTCTCTCTCTGTGTCCGAGGCCAGCATCCCTCTTCGTGCCGTCTGTTGCTCTCTGTCCGAGGTCACTTCCCCTCCTCCGTTGCCATCACTTCCCATTCCTCTGCCGCCGCCAGTAAACACTGCTGCTTCAGTTTATTTTCGCTTGTTTTGTTCTTTTGTTTGGTTTTCTGATTTCTGATTGAGTTTGTTAATTTCTGCTTATTTTGAGTTACTGAATTTCTGAGATGCACCTTCATCCCTCCCCTGCTTCTTCAGTTTTCTTTTTGGGAGTTAATTGCTGTTCTCTGGATTTCATTATGTTGATTGACGATTGTTGTTTTTCTGGGTTAGTTGTTATTTTCTAAGTTAGTTTTTTCGTTGTTCCCTGACTGGATTGTTGTTATTTTGTTCTGACTAATGGGTTAATTATGGTTGATTATTGGTAATTTTCTGAGTTATTTTTTGTGCTATTGTTCTAATTCTCAGTTAATTTATTAGTTGTTAGCTTGTTTGTGAGTGAAATTAGTTAAACTTAAAAACTTGTTTGTTATTGTTGTTTCTTCTGGTGGCGGATAAGTGTTATCCTTTATGTGCTTCACTGCATTGTCAAGTTTTGTTATATTCATTCTGATTTCTGAGTTGTTTGGTTACTGATTTTTCTGATTCTAGCGTGTTAATAGTGTTTTGCTGGGAATAAGTGTGTCAATATGTAATTGAGGTACTTGTGCTCTTTATTGGATCCGGCTCTGATTGATGCTGTAAGAAGAAAAAGGCATCAACTGGTTAACCAAGCTTTTTAATGAAATTTTAAGGTTAAAGAAGATGCCTGACAAGTGGAGAAAGAGTATTTTGGTATCTATCTATAAGAATAAGGGGAATATATAAAATTGCGGAAATTATAGAGGGATTAAACTTATGAGTCATACTATGAAAATATGGAAAAGGGTGATAGAACGGAGGTTGAGAAAAGAGACACAAGTAACAGAAAACCAATTTAGATTTATGCTAGGCAAATCTATCACTGAAGCGATATACTTATTAAGAAGGATGATGGAGAGGTATCGTAGTAATAAAAGGGATCTACATATCGTGTTTATTGATTTTGAAAAAGCGTATGATAGGGTATCAAGAGAGGTCTTATGGAAGATTTTAGAAAAGATGAGAGTAAGGATCGCATATATTCGGGCAATTAAAGACATGTATGATGGGGTCACAATTAGTGTGAAGACTCAAGGTGGTGTGACAGAGGAATTCTCTATTGGTATAGGATTGCACTAGAGATCATCTTTAAGTCCATACCTTTTCACATTAGTCTTGGAAGTACTCACAAAACACATCCAATAGCCTGTGCCATGGTGCATGCTTTTTGGCGATGATATCGCCTTATGGGAGAGTCAAGGGAAGACCTAAATAAGAAGTTGGAGTTATGGAGAGAAGCTTTAGAAGTGTATGGTCTGCGCATAAGCCGTAGCAAGACGGAATATATGGAATGTATGTTCAGTCTGAGAAGGGAAAACCCCAATATAGAGGTGAAGATTGGAGAAAGCATCCTACGAAAAGTTAAAAGATTTAAGTATCTTGGGTGCATCATATAGGATAATGGAGAGATTGAACAGGATGTAAATCATAGGATCTAAGCAGGTTGGTCAAAATGGCGGAGTGCATTTGGTTTTATATGCGACAAAAAAGTGCATCTAAAACTTAAAGGTAAATTCTATCGCACCGCTATAAGACCGGCTATGCTGTATGGTACAGAGTGTTGGGCGGCTAAAGGGGAACATGAACATAAGCTGAGTGTGATAGAGATGAAGATGTTGAGATGGATGAGTAGTCATACGCGAGTGGATAAAATAATGAATAAAGATATAAGGGAGAGAGTTGGAGTAGCACCCATTGTGAAAAAGATGGTTGAATCGCGTTTCAGGTAGTTTGGACATGTGAGAAGAAGACCAATAGAACATCCAGTCAGGAGGGTGGATGAGATGGAAGATGGTCAAAGGACGAAAGGCAGAGAAAGACCTAAGAAGACCATCCATGAGGTGGTCAAACGAGATCTACATGTAAACGATCTCTCTGTAGACATGATACATGATAGAGCACAATGACATCGTTTGATTCATGTAGTCGACCCCACTTAGTGGGACAAAGTTTTGTTATTGTTTGTTTGTTTGATTGATCCGGCTCTGATATTTTTGGAAAATAATTTTTTTATAATAGAAAAAAATCTGTTTTCAAAACTGATAAGCTTTGCTGTGCCAATGTTGCAAAATACATAGCATCATCTAAAGCTGACAAGAAAATTGTTGAAAAGTCTTGAATTATATGAACCTGTGTTAGGTTTGCTTAGTAGCATATATGACTTAATGTTAGTTTCCTTAATAGTGTACTTTATATGGGAATGCCTTAATTAGTCCGAAGAATATCAAATAATTGATCTTAGCTAATAGTGAACACTTGTGTTAGTTTACTTTGTGATGATTATGATTTATGATGAGGAGCATATATGTGCATTTTGATTTTTTTAAATATAAACTTTGATGTTTAAACTAACTATCAGAAAAAATCAGGAATTGATTGTTGTTTTCGTTCAGCTTTAATTATTGTTGATTGTTGTTAATTTTTTTAGTTAATTTTGTACTATTGTTCTAATTCTGAGTTAATTTCTTAGTTGTTGGCTTGTTGTTGATTATAAATTAATTAGAAATTTTTTATTTTAACAATGAAATATAATGTTCATTTTAAAAATTTTAATTATTTTATTTTATTTTTAATTAAATCGGTTCAACCACAATTTGACTTTGGTTAGACTATTGAACTATTGAACCAATCACTCGACTGGTTCATTGACCGATTTAGGTCTCACAACTTTGGTTTTAGTTTAGGACTTGGGTTTTTGTGTTTTCTTCATTAACCTATGATAACCTTTCTTTCTTTTTTGGTCCACTAACCTTTTCTTGGTCATAACCTATAATAATCTACAAGGACAAACATGACTAATTTATAATTTTTAAAAGACAAATTTGATTAAAAAAATCTCTCAAAAACTAATTTAGAAGACTAATTTAAAAAACGAGTGATCTTTTAGGGACTAATTTGACCATTTATTCAACCCTATATTAGTTTGCTTTACCCATTATCCTCTTGCCCCTGGGCCCAGGCCCAGGCCCAAGCGTTGATCTGTTTTGTCTTTCTCTGAATGAGGCTTCTCGGCTCTTGCTAGCTGACCTCGCTTCCCTTCTTCTCCGCGGCGGCCTACTCTCTTTTCTGCTTAACAGCTGCCTCCTCTTCTCCCCTCTGCCGCCTCCTCTCCACCGGTCTGCTCCGCCTCTCTGCCTCTACCTCTGTTTTTTTGTTTTTGCTGCTACACTGTTTTAATTTTTATTGTTAATCAAGTGCTAATGTTGCTGCTGCTATCGTTGTATTGTTGTTGGTCCTGCTGTTGCTAAATTGCTGACTAAATTATTGATAAAATTTCTGATCACATTATTGATCAAATTAGGTTGTTATGTTCAATCCTTTTTTTTTTCTGGTCATATTATGGTATATACAATCTTTGTTGAGGGTGCCTAAATGCTTATGCCACAGCATTTGCAAAAATAGTAGATACAAAAGCTTTAGATTGGGATTTTGATAATAAAATTTAATATTAGCTTTGTTATTTATGATGGTTGATAATAAAATTTAGTATTAACTTTGTTTATTTTTTATTTGGTACTTGAGATTAGTTACATGAGATTTTGGTGGATAATTTTGGATTTTTTTTATGAATTGTAATAATTGAATATAAATTATTTTGTTGAGTGACAGTTGAAGTTGAAGCTGAAGCATGGAGGGTCTGCGGCAAATATGGTGTCAACAGCACCGGTCTCTTTCTCAGCTTCTTTTCCTCCGATCAATTTCTTCCAAGATTTTTGTCAAAGGTACATAGCTACACACACCCTTTTCGTTTTCCTGGGACTCTCCCTCTCTTGTGTAGTATCATTATTACTATTTGCAAACTTGAGTACCAAAAATTTAGTTTGATTTTTTCAATAGTCTGCTAATTTGAGCTGTTTTCTTGATTATCTTAAAGTTCTGTTCAAGCAATTGCTTTTACTATGGACATTTGAATAACTGCAGAGCACGGCTGGTTATTCCTGCTATTGGTTTTAGCATTGGATTCAAATGGATTGATTCAACATTGGGGGTTTATACTTAATGAAATCTGTTTTGCACATCATTGCTGTAAACGATGATTTCAGAAATAGAAGTAAAGCAAATGGTCCCAGAGCAATTAGAAAAAGGAAATAATAGCATATTACAATGCAACTAAGTAGTTGCAGCCGCCAGCCGCCTTTGAGTAGGAATCAAGCAATAACTTGCATTACTTTAGATTGTGGTATATGGAAAAAGGTTTAGTTTGAGTACAATTTAGCCATCTTAATGCCAATCCTGTTTAGCGTATATGATTTAATGATTTCTTTATTTATTACTGTTATAGAAGTGTTTGATTTGCCTTTGCCTCGAATTTTAAGTTCTCTCGTTTTGCTGTTGCTGTGACATGAACTGAATGAAAATCTTGGTGCAGGTTTAGCATTTTCTACCACAAAAGAGAAATTAGCTGAAGCCTTTTCAGAATATGGCAATGTCCTAAATGGTATGTTCTTCTTCTATTGTCACTACAAGCATTGAACATGAATGTCCCATATTAAAATCTTAATGTACCTGTAAATGTCATTTTCCTTTTCCAGCTGATATAGTACTGAACAAAGCCAAGAACAGATCTAAGGGTTTTGGATATGTGACCTTTGCTAAGGAGGAAGAAGCCCGCAAGGCACAAATGGCTATGAATGGAAAGGCAAGAATCTAGTACCTTTATTTTTCTCTTCTGTGAAATGCCAAAATTCATAAATGAATCAACCCTTTACTTTTTCTTTTGTTGCAGATATTGCATGGACGTGTTCTGTACGTGGATATGGAACCAAATAAGAAACCAGAAAAATCATCTTTTGACAAGGCAACTACTGATGGTTGATTTGATCCTCAGTGATGCTTTGCATAACCACTAATTATTCTGACTCACAAGGGGAAACTTGATACATTCCAAGCCTAAGATTAAATTGTGAATTTAGTAGAATTCTCTTTAGAGTTAGCAACTGGCTTGAACATAATGTATCAGAATGGGACCTTAAACATGAGAAGAAGGAGCTGCATCTCCTCTCAGTGTTTTGCATATAACAATGTTGTTTTGTTCACATTGTATAAGTTCTCTCTATTTTGATCCACCAATGATGTTAAGCGTGGTAGTGGTTACATTCACACCTAGTAACGGGTCCCTGGTTGCTAATCATGCTTGTTGAGAAGCAAATTTTTATGTAAACACCTTTGCAAAGCATGGCATGCTCGTAAAGGATGAGATCTCAATAAATCTCTGTTTATTTTCCTAGTAGTCATGCCTGTCACTTTAAAATTGACTTTATTTCACTATTATGCATACTAAAAAGTCGCTTGAGCAATTAAAATATATGTTTAATTTGAGAGACTGTATCGGTTATTATATGATGAGGTTAAAATACAATTTATTGTATCCGGATTGGGCGTTATATAATATGCTGAAACTTAAGAGAATTTTGTAAACTTATTTCCATACAATTTTGCGTGAGTAAAATTGTTACACTCGTTTTTCCGAGAAGTTTTACAAAACCAAAAAAGATAATGCATATCCAATTAAAAGGGTCTGTCTAAAATCAGCCCAACTCTTTTGAGCTTATTTGATGCACCATTAAATTTGAAGCGTTAGATTAAATTGATAAACGATCTAATGGTTTATATTTAAATTATTATTAATTTAATAAAAATTACACTTAAAGACAACAACTTTTTTGATATTTTAAATTGGCCCAATATAAAAGTTTAGAACCAAACCCTTCTTTGCTGCAGCTATGCGCCCCTGCCTCTTCCCTCCACCCACTTTCTCCGTCTTCTTCCTCAAACAATGAACCTCCGTTTCTTCTTCTACACCCTTTCGGTCTACCTTCTTCTTTTTAGCGATGTCCCTCCGCTTCTTTCTCTACTCAATGTCCTCTACCTTCTTCCACAACGACTCCATTTCGTTTTTCTTCTCAAATTTCTCAAACCTTTTTAGGGTTTTGGTCAAAATAGGTTGAACTTTAGTGGAGCCTCGAGTTGGGAACAAGTTCCGTATCGGTCGGAAAATTGGTAGCGGATCCTTTGGAGATATTTATCTTGGTGAGCTTTCTTTCCTCTCTCTTTTTATTTGTTTTTTCTGTGCATGTTTGAACTTCGAATTTCTGAAATTTCCGATTAAGTTTTTCAGATTAATTCATTTTAAAAATTTTGTGTAGGTAACAATATTCAGACAAATGAAGAGGTTGCAATTAAGTTTGTGAGTACTCTGATCAATCTTTTATTGACTCTGTTATGGTGTTGTGAAAATTGTTGGTTGGATTTAGATCTAATTGATTATTGAATACCCGTGAGCTATCAACAGTGAGTGGAATAGATTCAAAATGTATGTTGATGATAATATATATAACATTGATGTGACACTGAATGTGCAGAAACTAGTAGATGTATTGGGTATATATTTTGTGCAATATGTTGGCTCCTCATGTTGCTTATGTCTTGTACCTCTTTTTTGTTACAGTCACTATTAATATGTCTAATTTTATGGCGCCCCTTACCTTCTTGCAGTCCTTTTGGACTCCATTCGCATTGTTAATAACCAATTTTTTTTATCCATCAACCATGACTTCAGCATATTCTTGCTTTTCAGATGATCAACCTGTTACAAGCAATTGTGAAAACTCCTCATTGTATGTGTTGGAATGGTTATTACCAAGAATTGGATTTCTAGATAAGATTATAGTGAAGGATGTAAGAACATTATGTGTAAATCTTGATTTTAACTTTTAAATTAATCAGATTTGGCTTTTATTAGATTCATTTTTTACTTTTTGCTGAACTTGTAGGATGGTACTTTTGTTGATTCATGAACTATTGGGTATATATTTTGTTTGTGCAGTTAGCAGGTCTGGCTTGCAAAATATTCCTTAAGACTATTGCATTGGGTGGTCACTCAACTGAAGTGGTCAGGCTTCAATCAAACACTGACTTTAGCAAATTCCATGGGTGATATTCCAGCTAATGAACCTTATCTGAGAATTTCCGTGATCTACTGTGCTAGTCACATGAAAGTAATTGAGTTAGGTGAAGGTTGAATCCCAATGGTGGCTTTTGCAGAAGAATTTTGAATTGAGACCTTGTAGTAGAAACTCATAATTTAATGTACCAAGTTATGTAATAGAAACTCTGTTTTGTGTTGTAAATGGTTTGGTCTAATTTGACCAAAGTCAATTTACGTGTATGAGGCATAAGCTTTGCGCTATTAGCATGAGTGCCAACAGATACCAGAAAAAAAATTAAAGCAAAGAAGCTTTTGCAAAAGGGGTTTCAACATATTTTACTTGATACATGTGTCAATGAATCATTCAAATTTTCAAAACTTAACACTTGACCAAAATTACAAAAAAAATGCCACTAGTCACAACAACCACTACAATATGAGTGAATAAACATACTCTTGATTCAGTTAATTGCTTGTTGCAATTTATGTTATTTGATACTAATTTTCAGATTATTTAGTAGAAATAGAATATGAGCATACTTAATATGCAGAAAACACTTTCAGTTACATTTCTGTTTTATGATGGTTGTGAAGAAAATTGTTCTTGAGTGATCTCAAGACTCAAGACTCATTCTATATAAATTCTAAACTGCATATCCATAAGGATTATTACAATATTTTATTTGAAAACAATTGAACACATGCAGATTCTACCAGTAATATCTCTAAATCAATGAAAGTTAACAACTATTGGTTCTCCCTACTGTTACTTTTAAAAATTTAAGCAAGTAAACATCCTTGATATTATTTAGTAGATACACACAACCCAGAACCTCTCAGAAAATTACAGTACTACTCAGATCCACTTCTTCTTTAAGAATGGAAAACTATGTAGAATTTGTTTTTTTTCCACTTCATTCTCCCTAATTCCTCAGCAAAATACACATTAAAAATAGAAAAGAAAAAGAAACTATGGTTGCTAGCAATTGCTTTAGATAGAGATCACGGAGATCAGATCCTTTTGTAACATTGCAATGCTTAGACACAATAGGAACTCCAAAAGCCTTCCAATTTGGAGTTGATTTCCCATGAGTTTGCTGCCTGACAAGATTTGTTAAAATCCAAAGTTAACGATGATAAGGAGAAACACAAGTAAACAATAAAAGCCTATGCATGGCATACAGATTATAAGTGAGCATATGAACCCAATTTTTGTTTATAGTATGGCAGTGAGCATTAGAGTAGTTCAAACCGTCAATTGCAGAGGTAAATTAAAACCATCTAATTATGGGAGATGTCAAATAATGATGATAAACTTTAACAAGGTATTTGAGATATTATATGATGACATTTCCTTTTATTCTACCAACAAGCTTCATAGTTCAGTTCTGTTATGGTTTTCTATATCCCGTGAGTTTACGGTCAAAATTTGGCAACATATTTATAGAAAGAAGACATAAAAAATATATATTGGAAACAATATATCATGGATACCAACAATTCCTTAGCAAAACTGTTTTGATCAAATAACATAATGAAACTCAAAGAAGAAAAGAACTGGCTTCAAATTAGATTTTTAAACTGAACAGATATACCTCAGCTACCAATAAGATTTTTAATGAGACCAATTTATAATGAATAAGCAAAACTAACTAATAACCATTGAATTTTCAAAAACAATCACAATACTAATTTCTGAATTTACAAACACACTAAACTCAAAAATTATTTATTGAGTTTATTACAAAAGCTCAAAAGAGTTGAGCTTACTGCAGACAAATTCAATAAACTCTTTTGAGCTTTTGTAATAAACTCAATAAATAATTTATAAATATAACCCAAATGGGGTTTAATAATAATTATTAAAGTTTTTATTTTTATCACAAATATTTTAAAAATTCATTTAGCTACCTTCACCCTAAATTTGCTACCCTAAATTCATTTACCCACTAACACACTCTCTACCCTCGTTCTCTTCCCTACTATCAGCCATCAGCCACAGCAATAATCCCTATCCACTGCCATCAGCTTCTCTTTCTCTTCCCTTTTCACAGAACCCATTGCCATCAACAATAATCCCTACCCACTACCGGTCAGCCTCTCTTTCTTTTCCCTTTTCACAAAACCCACATCTACTGCCAATTTATTTGAGAATTCCCTTTTCAGCTTCAGAGTGTCGTCGTTCTTTCTGCCTTCATCGTGCACCATGTCTTCCCATCGTCCTCAGCGCCGTCTCCCCCTTCATCGCTACACTTCAAGAGTTTCAATGGAACCTCAGCCTCAGGTATGAACTTGTTTCATTTAGCTCATTTTATTTATCCCTTTATGTTCTGCTGCATGAATCTATTTTGATGAAGTCATTCAATTGAGTTTTGTTCTTATTTCATTCGATTAGTGGTTTTGTTCGGTTTACTTGATTGTTTAAAATTTCTGAGTTAGGGTTCAAAAATTTTGATATTTGTTTTTATGATTCTGATTTCAATTTCTGGGTTTGTCTCTTTTCATGATGTTTTATTTTTTATTTTCTATTGCTGCTTGATTTCTGGTCATTATTTCAATTTTCGGGTTTATTTGTTATTGTTGTTTATTTTTTTAGTGTGTTTGTAAATTCAGAAATTAGTATTGTGATTGTTTTTGAAAATTCAATGGTTATTAGTTAGTTTTGCTTATTCATTATAAATTGGTCTCATTAAAAATCTTATTGGTAGCTGAGGTATATCTGTTCAGTTTAAAAATCTAATTTGAAGCCAGTTCTTTTCTTCTTTGAGTTTCATTATGTTATTTGATCAAAACAGTTTTGCTAAGGAATTGTTGGTATCCATGATATATTGTTTCCAATATATATTTTTTATGTCTTCTTTCTATAAATATGTTGCCAAATTTTGACCGTAAACTCACGGGATATAGAAAACCATAACAGAACTGAACTATGAAGCTTGTTGGTAGAATAAAAGGAAATGTCATCATATAATATCTCAAATACCTTGTTAAAGTTTATCATCATTATTTGACATCTCCCATAATTAGATGGTTTTAATTTACCTCTGCAATTGACGGTTTGAACTACTCTAATGCTCACTGCCATACTATAAACAAAAATTGGGTTCATATGCTCACTTATAATCTGTATGCCATGCATAGGCTTTTATTGTTTACTTGTGTTTCTCCTTATCATCGTTAACTTTGGATTTTAACAAATCTTGTCAGGCAGCAAACTCATGGGAAATCAACTCCAAATTGGAAGGCTTTTGGAGTTCCTATTGTGTCTAAGCATTGCAATGTTACAAAAGGATCTGATCTCCGTGATCTCTATCTAAAGCAATTGCTAGCAACCATAGTTTCTTTTTCTTTTCTATTTTTAATGTGTATTTTGCTGAGGAATTAGGGAGAATGAAGTGGAAAAAAAACAAATTCTACATAGTTTTCCATTCTTAAAGAAGAAGTGGATCTGAGTAGTACTGTAATTTTCTGAGAGGTTCTGGGTTGTGTGTATCTACTAAATAATATCAAGGATGTTTACTTGCTTAAATTTTTAAAAGTAACAGTAGGGAGAACCAATAGTTGTTAACTTTCATTGATTTAGAGATATTACTGGTAGAATCTGCATGTGTTCAATTGTTTTCAAATAAAATATTGTAATAATCCTTATGGATATGCAGTTTAGAATTTATATAGAATGAGTCTTGAGTCTTGAGATCACTCAAGAACAATTTTCTTCACAACCATCATAAAACAGAAATGTAACTGAAAGTGTTTTCTGCATATTAAGTATGCTCATATTCTATTTCTACTAAATAATCTGAAAATTAGTATCAAATAACATAAATTGCAACAAGCAATTAACTGAATCAAGAGTATGTTTATTCACTCATATTGTAGTGGTTGTTGTGACTAGTGGCATTTTTTTTGTAATTTTGGTCAAGTGTTAAGTTTTGAAAATTTGAATGATTCATTGACACATGTATCAAGTAAAATATGTTGAAACCCCTTTTGCAAAAGCTTCTTTGCTTTAATTTTTTTTCTGGTATCTGTTGGCACTCATGCTAATAGCGCAAAGCTTATGCCTCATACACGTAAATTGACTTTGGTCAAATTAGACCAAACCATTTACAACACAAAACAGAGTTTCTATTACATAACTTGGTACATTAAATTATGAGTTTCTACTACAAGGTCTCAATTCAAAATTCTTCTGCAAAAGCCACCATTGGGATTCAACCTTCACCTAACTCAATTACTTTCATGTGACTAGCACAGTAGATCACGGAAATTCTCAGATAAGGTTCATTAGCTGGAATATCACCCATGGAATTTGCTAAAGTCAGTGTTTGATTGAAGCCTGACCACTTCAGTTGAGTGACCACCCAATGCAATAGTCTTAAGGAATATTTTGCAAGCCAGACCTGCTAACTGCACAAACAAAATATATACCCAATAGTTCATGAATCAACAAAAGTACCATCCTACAAGTTCAGCAAAAAGTAAAAAATGAATCTAATAAAAGCCAAATCTGATTAATTTAAAAGTTAAAATCAAGATTTACACATAATGTTCTTACATCCTTCACTATAATCTTATCTAGAAATCCAATTCTTGGTAATAACCATTCCAACACATACAATGAGGAGTTTTCACAATTGCTTGTAACAGGTTGATCATCTGAAAAGCAAGAATATGCTGAAGTCATGGTTGATGGATAAAAAAAATTGGTTATTAACAATGCGAATGGAGTCCAAAAGGACTGCAAGAAGGTAAGGGGCGCCATAAAATTAGACATATTAATAGTGACTGTAACAAAAAAGAGGTACAAGACATAAGCAACATGAGGAGCCAACATATTGCACAAAATATATACCCAATACATCTACTAGTTTCTGCACATTCAGTGTCACATCAATGTTATATATATTATCATCAACATACATTTTGAATCTATTCCACTCACTGTTGATAGCTCACGGGTATTCAATAATCAATTAGATCTAAATCCAACCAACAATTTTCACAACACCATAACAGAGTCAATAAAAGATTGATCAGAGTACTCACAAACTTAATTGCAACCTCTTCATTTGTCTGAATATTGTTACCTACACAAAATTTTTAAAATGAATTAATCTGAAAAACTTAATCGGAAATTTCAGAAATTCGAAGTTCAAA
The DNA here is from genome assembly GCF_003086295.3 of Arachis hypogaea. Classification (NCBI taxonomy): domain Eukaryota; kingdom Viridiplantae; phylum Streptophyta; class Magnoliopsida; order Fabales; family Fabaceae; genus Arachis; species Arachis hypogaea. Next base: position 14,581,136 of record NC_092039.1, read on the forward strand.
CATGCACAGAAAAAACAAATAAAAAGAGAGAGGAAAGAAAGCTCACCAAGATAAATATCTCCAAAGGATCCGCTACCAATTTTCCGACCGATACGGAACTTGTTCCCAACTCGAGGCTCCACTAAAGTTCAACCTATTTTGACCAAAACCCTAAAAAGGTTTGAGAAATTTGAGAAGAAAAACGAAATGGAGTCGTTGTGGAAGAAGGTAGAGGACATTGAGTAGAGAAAGAAGCGGAGGGACATCGCTAAAAAGAAGAAGGTAGACCGAAAGGGTGTAGAAGAAGAAACGGAGGTTCATTGTTTGAGGAAGAAGACGGAGAAAGTGGGTGGAGGGAAGAGGCAGGGGCGCATAGCTGCAGCAAAGAAGGGTTTGGTTCTAAACTTTTATATTGGGCCAATTTAAAATATCAAAAAAGTTGTTGTCTTTAAGTGTAATTTTTATTAAATTAATAATAATTTAAATATAAACCATTAGATCGTTTATCAATTTAATCTAACGCTTCAAATTTAATGGTGCATCAAATAAGCTCAAAAGAGTTGGGCTGATTTTAGACAGACCCTTTTAATTGGATATGCATTATCTTTTTTGGTTTTGTAAAACTTCTCGGAAAAACGAGTGTAACAATTTTACTCACGCAAAATTGTATGGAAATAAGTTTACAAAATTCTCTTAAGTTTCAGCATATTATATAACGCCCAATCCGGATACAATAAATTGTATTTTAACCTCATCATATAATAACCGATACAGTCTCTCAAATTAAACATATATTTTAATTGCTCAAGCGACTTTTTAGTATGCATAATAGTGAAATAAAGTCAATTTTAAAGTGACAGGCATGACTACTAGGAAAATAAACAGAGATTTATTGAGATCTCATCCTTTACGAGCATGCCATGCTTTGCAAAGGTGTTTACATAAAAATTTGCTTCTCAACAAGCATGATTAGCAACCAGGGACCCGTTACTAGGTGTGAATGTGACCACTACCACGCTTAACATCATTGGTGGATCAAAATAGAGAGAACTTATACAATGTGAACAAAACAACATTGTTATATGCAAAACACTGAGAGGAGATGCAGCTCCTTCTTCTCATGTTTAAGGTCCCATTCTGATACACTATGTTCAAGCCAGTTGCTAACTCTAAAGAGAATTCTACTAAATTCACAATTTAATCTTAGGCTTGGAATGTATCAAGTTCCCCCTTGTGAGTCAGAATAATTAGTGGTTATGCAAAGCATCACTGAGGATCAAATCAACCATCAGTAGTTGCCTTGTCAAAAGATGATTTTTCTGGTTTCTTATTTGGTTCCATATCCACGTACAGAACACGTCCATGCAATATCTGCAACAAAAGAAAAAGTAAAGGGTTGATTCATTTATGAATTTTGGCATTTCACAGAAGAGAAAAATAAAGGTACTAGATTCTTGCCTTTCCATTCATAGCCATCTGTGCCTTGCGGGCTTCTTCCTCCTTAGCAAAGGTCACATATCCGAAACCCTTAGATCTGTTCTTGGCTTTGTTCAGTACTATATCAGCTGGAAAAGGGAAATGACATTTACAGGTACATTAAGATTTTAATATGGGACATTCATGTTCAATGCTTGTAGTGACAATAGAAGAAGAACATACCATTTAGGACATTGCCATATTCTGAAAAGGCTTCAGCTAATTTCTCTTTTGTGGTAGAAAATGCTAAACCTGCACCAAGATTTTCATTCAGTTCATGTCACAGCAACAACAAAACGAGAGAACTTAAAATTCGGGGCAAAGGCAAATCAAACACTTCTATAACAGTAATAAATAAAGAAATCATTAAATCATATACGCTAAACAGGATTGGCATTAAGATGGCTAAATTGTACTCAAACTAAACCTTTTTCCATATACCACAATCTAAAGTAATGCAAGTTATTGCTTGATTCCTACTCAAAGGCGGCTGGCGGCTGCAACTACTTAGTTGCATTGTAATATGCTATTATTTCCTTTTTCTAATTGCTCTGGGACCATTTGCTTTACTTCTATTTCTGAAATCATCGTTTACAGCAATGATGTGCAAAACAGATTTCATTAAGTATAAACCCCCAATGTTGAATCAATCCATTTGAATCCAATGCTAAAACCAATAGCAGGAATAACCAGCCGTGCTCTGCAGTTATTCAAATGTCCATAGTAAAAGCAATTGCTTGAACAGAACTTTAAGATAATCAAGAAAACAGCTCAAATTAGCAGACTATTGAAAAAATCAAACTAAATTTTTGGTACTCAAGTTTGCAAATAGTAATAATGATACTACACAAGAGAGGGAGAGTCCCAGGAAAACGAAAAGGGTGTGTGTAGCTATGTACCTTTGACAAAAATCTTGGAAGAAATTGATCGGAGGAAAAGAAGCTGAGAAAGAGACCGGTGCTGTTGACACCATATTTGCCGCAGACCCTCCATGCTTCAGCTTCAACTTCAACTGTCACTCAACAAAATAATTTATATTCAATTATTACAATTCATAAAAAAAATCCAAAATTATCCACCAAAATCTCATGTAACTAATCTCAAGTACCAAATAAAAAATAAACAAAGTTAATACTAAATTTTATTATCAACCATCATAAATAACAAAGCTAATATTAAATTTTATTATCAAAATCCCAATCTAAAGCTTTTGTATCTACTATTTTTGCAAATGCTGTGGCATAAGCATTTAGGCACCCTCAACAAAGATTGTATATACCATAATATGACCAGAAAAAAAAAGGATTGAACATAACAACCTAATTTGATCAATAATGTGATCAGAAATTTTATCAATAATTTAGTCAGCAATTTAGCAACAGCAGGACCAACAACAATACAACGATAGCAACAGCAACATTAGCACTTGATTAACAATAAAAATTAAAACAGTGTAGCAGCAAAAACAAAAAAACAGAGGTAGAGGCAGAGAGGCGGAGCAGACCGGTGGAGAGGAGGCGGCAGAGGGGAGAAGAGGAGGCAGCTGTTAAGCAGAAAAGAGAGTAGGCCGCCGCGGAGAAGAAGGGAAGCGAGGTCAGCTAGCAAGAGCCGAGAAGCCTCATTCAGAGAAAGACAAAACAGATCAATGCTTGGGCCTGGGCCTGGGCCCAGGGGCAAGAGGATAATGGGTAAAGCAAACTAATATAGGGTTGAATAAATGGTCAAATTAGTCCCTAAAAGATCACTCATTTTTTAAATTAGTCTTCTAAATTAGTTTTTGAGAGATTTTTTTAATCAAATTTGTCTTTTAAAAATTATAAATTAGTCATGTTTGTCCTTGTAGATTATTATAGGTTATGACCAAGAAAAGGTTAGTGGACCAAAAAAGAAAGAAAGGTTATCATAGGTTAATGAAGAAAACACAAAAACCCAAGTCCTAAACTAAAACCAAAGTTGTGAGACCTAAACCGGTCAATGAACCAGTCGAGTGATTGGTTCAATAGTTCAATAGTCTAACCAAAGTCAAATTGTGGTTGAACCGATTTAATTAAAAATAAAATAAAATAATTAAAATTTTTAAAATGAACATTATATTTCATTGTTAAAATAAAAAATTTCTAATTAATTTATAATCAACAACAAGCCAACAACTAAGAAATTAACTCAGAATTAGAACAATAGTACAAAATTAACTAAAAAAATTAACAAGAATCAACAATAATTAAAGCTGAACGAAAACAACAATCAATTCCTGATTTTTTCTGATAGTTACTAGGGGTGGGGGCATGGTTTGGATTTTTAAAAATCCAAACTGGATCCACTTCAAAACCAGTTTTATGGTTCAGGAAACCAAACCAGAACTGGATTGAAGAGCAAAACCGGTTCTAAACCGGTTTGAAAAAACAAAAACCGGTTCTAAACCGGATTTAAAATTTAAATCCAGTTTTATTTACAAACCGGTTTTAAATCCGGTTTTACATGCAAAACCAGTTTTAAATCTGGTTTTTTTAAAATCCAAATCTAAAATCCAGTTTTTTTATAAAATCCAGTTTTAAAACCAGATTTTTGGTAACCAAAAATCCAGTTTTAAAACCAGTTTTTGAAAATCCAATTTTAAAACCAGTTTCTTCAACCAAAAATCCAATTTTAAAACTAGTTTTTAAAAATTTATGAAAATTACTATCCTGTACCTCAAAAATAATAATATTTACTCTTCATGTATCATTGCTCATCATAATAATCATATCATATGTAATTTTATTTATTTATTTTGGTTCACCAAAAAAGAGTGGCTTAGCTAATAGCTACTACGGTATGGTACACCAATTTATATTAACTAATACTGTTACTACTTACTACCATTTAAAAGGTAAAGAGTTGAAAATTTATAGTTATTTATATGAGGATGACTAATAAATTAGCTAGTACTATATGCGCCTATGCACATTGGAAAATCTTGTTATTTATATATTTATTATTATTTATTATTATTATTATTTCATGGATTATGAAGCATATATATGCACAGCAAAAGTAGAACGGGTCAAAATACAACACTATATGCATAGTGTAAAAACTAAAGAAATAATTTTCTTAGTTGTTGATTTATGAAACTCATCAGATCAAAGCTGTGTTTTTTTTTTTAAATCAATTACAATATATATTATAGAGAGACAAATTGAAAAGATCACTATGCATAGATCTTATTAACTCTGAAGAAGCTAATGCAGCATTCCAAAAGGTTAAGGAATCTCATGAAAGGATTGAAACACTTAAGGAAGAATTTATTTCTAAACATTCAATTCAACTAGACCAAGGCACCGAAACAGATATGTCCCACACTATGACAGAATTGTTAGTGAGGGAAGGAATGATACAAGCTCATGCCCAAAAACTATCTAGACCTACCTAACTGTAATAAATTCATCTCGCTCTTCATTCCCCAAGATTATTGAGAGGTAGCAGCATGGCCAAACTAGAATCTATATCTAGGTATATGTGACAAGTTTATCAGTACTGGTTCTTCATTCCCTATACTATTGAGACAAGTCGCAGCACCAGTTAGTCTAATTGGATCTAGGCTTTCTATTGATTGAATAATAGATTCCACCACTTACAGTTCAGCTAGCCATAGATGATTCTTTAGATTTTTCTGTCGCCGTATCCTTTTCGGAGTTGGATGTCTCTGCAGTCTCTGTTTGACTAGTTTGTACCTGACTTGTAACCTGAGATTCTGATACAATTCCCAGAACAACCAGCACAGACCTGGACACAAATTCAAAATTTAAAATCAGTAACAAATTGGCAAATACAAGAAACAGAGATCCAACCTAAAGCAAAAAAAGGGGAACCCACACAATTGACAACCCCAAAAAGAAAAAAAAGAATCAAAACTATTAATCAGGAAATAAAGTAGAAAAAAAAGACAGGTTCAAGATGATATTTAATAGTGAATGTGAAACAAAAGTCAATTTCACAGCACTGTGCCAAGTGAACTCATGAACCTGGGAAGTGTAGACTGTATATCTGGCTGGCTAGCATAAGCAACCAATGGTGCACCGAAACAGATATGTCCCGTTAGATGATTCAGAAAGGTAAAAAGGCTAATGTTAGAAGCAGAAAAACTTGAGACAAATATAAAAAGCTTGGAAGAGGACAAGGAAATGCTGTTAGATGATTCAGAAAAAACCAAGAAGCTGCTGAAGGAATTGGAGGAGGAAATCAAGAGAGTTAAGCTTCTTAACAGGAATGTCAGAATGCAAGAAAATAGTATCCAATCAAACTTCACTGAAGCTAGCAATAATCTTGAGAATCTTTCAGAAAAATTGAAGGATGTGAAGCCAGAGGAACACTATACACCTTACAAGAAGAGAAGTGGTGATTTCTTAGCTGTCATGAAAGATGTTGAGACAACAAAGGAAGAAAAGGAAGATTATGCCACAGATCTAAGCAATATGACAGGGGAAGATAACAACAAAAAGGAAGATTATGCCACAGACCAAAGCGATTCGACATGTGAAGATAACAAGTCCAAGTCAGAAGATAACATCTCATATAAAAATATACATATGCCAAATCATACTTATTTTAAACATGAAAAGATCCAACTTCAACAAAGGAACCCACACTTATAACACTTGAATTTCTTCGTTTGTTTGTTTCAATGGAAAAATGTGTTAGGCCAAAATCCACTCTGTTGATTAGCATCTCCAAATACGTGTGGCTGATCCACATTAGCACCACTCATCAAATTGACAAACCAATTTTCCTTATAACATTAGCATTCAATCATCACAATATAAAATCACATATTCATGAAAATCAATTAAACATTCGCCACAACATAATCAAGCACAAATCCAGCAACACAAACTCAACCAATGCAGCTTCATAATTTCAGTTTATATATCATATGATTGAGCTTCTAACTACCCTAACCCTTATTCTTAGTAGCTGATTTCTCTTAGTATAATTCTCTTGGTCTTAAATCACAAAGAACCTGGAAATTAATCAAACTTAATAAAATAAAATGAAAATAGACAAAAACCTGGCACAGAGAACTAGAACAGGGGCTACTGCTTGTTCTGCTTGTGCTGGAACTAGATTCAGATATGTCCCACACTATGACAGAAATTGTAGAGTTGATTGATAAGCTTGATACAATGAAAGCTTGATACAATGAGTCAGCGACGGTGAAGAACTGAAGATGACGGGGGAGAAGACCAAAGGCAGAAGAAGAGAAACAGTCAAACAGAGGTGAGACCCGTTCAACGTTGAATGAGACGGTGCTGGTGCCAGTTGCCTGCTTCGGTGCCGGCTGCGGTGGAGAGTGGAGACTCCCCGATCGAAAGAGAAGAAGCGAAGGAGTAGAAGAGGAAAGTTCACCGAATCAGAAATCCGAAATTAGGGTTTTTTTAAGATTTGGATCTTAATGTGGATCTGGATCTGGATCCGGATTTAAAACCATTTAAATGGATTGGATCAAAAACTAAATTATAAAATAAATACAATTTGGTTTGGATTTTTTTTTTAAAACTGATTTTTTTTTAAATGGTTTGGTTTGGATTTGGATTAAAATCCAGAATTTGGATTTTTTTGCCCACCCCTAATAGTTACATGTAGTGACACAGACATAAATGCATGTATTTGAAAAACTCTCTTTATTGTTCCAGTAATAGAAAAGTTTAAGGAAGATAGAGTCTCGAACTGAACAACTATATCTGAGGTTTGAAGTGTTAAACAGCCCAATCAAAAGAGTGAGACTTCAGAAATAAAAACACTTCTATTCTATCACTAGCATAAATATCTTCATCAAGGCACATTCACATTCAATTAATAAAACGTATCTTCTGCTACAGGACCTGTAGATTTAATAAACAAAAAATATATCATGTATGCATTGTGACAATTCAGAAATGGCATAGATATTTAGAAGGACAATATATTAATATTAGCCTTAACTAATATGAAAGAGCAAAAGCTAACTTCCAACCCTGCTACGACATTTGCACATTTGGATGCTACGACCGTACTATCAAGAGGATTGGCTGCCAAAGGTATCTATCCAGCTGTAGATCCTTTAGATTCAACGTCAACTATGCTCCAACCTCGGATTGTTGGTGAAGAACATTATGAAACTGCACAAAGAGTTAAACAAACTTTACAGCGTTACAAAGAAAAACAAACCTGAATACCCTTCTTTCCAGCATTAAGTCATTAACCATAGAACCATAGCTATAGTCTGCTTGCCACTTGCAAAGAAAGAGCTTTTTAGAGTAAAGTCAGGGTAAAGCACAGACATGGCATGCGGAGAATCTATTTTTACAGCTGATTCTGTCAGACCTTATTCTGTAACAGCTCCTGAATGCTTTACCTCCTAGTCTAAAGTGTTCAATGCTTATGCTTATGTTAAAAGGATCTTAGGGGCTATCTTCCTATCATTCCCATTTTGGAATCCCTTGCTCAGATATAGTTGTTCAGTTCGAGACTCTATCTTCCTTAAACTTTTCTATTACTGGAACAATGAAGAGAATTTTTCAAATACATGCATTTGTGTCCGTGTCACTACATGTAACTATCAGAAAAAATCAGGAATTGATTGTTGTTTTTGTTCTGCTTCAATTATTGTTGATTGTTGTTAATTTTCTTAGTTAATTTTGTACTATTGTTCTAATTCTGAGTTAATTTCTTAGTTGTTGGCTTGTTGTTGATTATAAATTAATTAGAAATTTTTTATTTTAATGATGAAACATAATGTTCATTTTGAAAATTTTAATTATTTTATTTTATTTTTAATTAAACTGGTTCAACCACAATTTGACTTCGGTTGGACCATTGAACCATTGAATATGTCCCTCCTCATGTCAACATATTTTATTGTTTAGGAGGAATTACACTTACTTGCTTTTTAGTCCAAGTAGCAACGGGGTTTGCTATGACCTTTTATTATCGTCCGACTGTTACTGAGGAGTGGGAATAGCATTTCTCTTCTGCATGTCCATGGAGTTTTGAAAAATCCAAACATCTCAAAAATAGATAGAGAGGTAGGACCCATAGTAGCAGCATGTATAAGAGCAGAAATTGGAGTAGGCCCCTTCATAGCATCCGGTAACCATACATGAAGGGAAAATTGGGCAGATTTCACTACGGATTTTGTTATCATTTTTCTGTTTTTTCTAATTCTATTTATGTTTCCATTCTTTTTTTATCTGCTAATATGTATAAAAAAAAAGTAAAGGAGCAATAGAAACTGCGTTTATATTGCTCCTTTACTTTCAAAAACTCGTATCCCTTAAGACAAAAATATTATCCATTTAGAGATGGAGCCTCGACTGCAGCTAGGATCTTATCTTTTTCTTTTTTTAAGAAAAGAATACCGAGTCGGGTTCTTCTCCTACATGTATCGAATAGAACATGCTGAGACATATGATATATCGAGAGTTCAAGACCATAACGTAAATCATTTAGAGAATGCCGATGAGAAAGTAGATCTGGTTCCAAGATATGGAAGGCTGTGAATACAGTTAGCATCCCGAGTTGAATAGTGAAGTAGCCACGGGCTAATTAACATTTCATATTGAAGGCTGTTCTAAGAGCAACAGAGCTAAAGACCAGAATTCTGTTATGGTCCAATTCTGACCGATAATAGATACCAGGGCTTTCCAATATTTGATTGATTACAATTCTATAAATTTCATTTACTATAGAAGTTTCCAAGGAGTTCATTAGAGGAATATTTCCAATAAAAATTGTTTGTTCTTGGATATCCTTATTGAGAACAAATTACATACAATAAAAAAGAGGGGCCCGATTTTTCCGATTTTTTTTTCATAGAAATTCAAGAATTAAGTTAAACAACAAAGTTCTTTTTTATTATTATAAAAAAATTATTTTATTAATATTTTTTTTAATTCTTTAGCCATATTTCGACCCTGACGTTTACGGGATGCCCCTAATAACCAACGAATGGCAAGTGCTTTTCCTTGTGTGGATCCTATTTCAATGGGATCCGATAAGGGGCTTTGAGCCCGACCCTTTTTCATTCTCATAAAACAAAACTTCAGCAGTAGTATTGATCTTTTGTAGTTTTCTCTCACTGTTGGCATTTCTTGTATTTGGCATCAATTTTGGTCTTATTTGGGAGAAGGTTAAGTCAATGATACTTGGAAGGTGGATCTGCATTCACTTAAGTAGGCTTTGATCAATAACATTGCCAAAACTCATGGCGGTGTATCCGTATTTGGCGGAGTGGGGGAGCGTACTCGTGAGAGAAATGATATTTACATGGAAATGAAAGAATCTGGAGTAATTAATGAAAAAATTATTGGAGAATCAAAAGTTGCTCTAGTGTACGGTCAAATGAATGAACCGCCTAGAGCACGTATGAGAGTTGGTTTAACTGCCCTAAACATGGCGGAATATTTCAGAGATGTTAATGAACTAGACGTGCTTCTATTTATCGACAATATCTTCCGATTCGTCCAAGCGGGATCCGAAGTGTCAGCCTTATTGGGTCGAATGCCTTCCGCTGTAGGTTATCAACCGACCCTTAGTACCGAAATGGGTTCTTTACAAGAAAGAATTACTTCTACCAAAGAAGGGTCTATAACTTCTATTCAAGCAGTTTATGTACCCACAGATGATTTGACCGACCCTGCTCCTGCTACGACATTTGCACATTTGGATGCTACGACCGTACTATCAAGAGGATTGGCTGCCAAAGGTATCTATCCAGCTGTAGATCCTTTAGATTCAACGTCAACTATGCTCCAACCTCAGATTGTTGGTGAAGAACATTATGAAACTGCGCAAAGAGTTAAACAAACTTTACAGCATTACAAAGAACTTCAGGACATTATAGCTAGCCTTGGGTTGGAAGAATTATCCGAAGAGGATCGCTTAACTGTAGCAAGAGCACGAAAAATTGAGCGTTTCTTATCACAGCCTTTTTTCGTAGTAGAAGTATTTACCAGTTCGCCAGGAAAATATGTAGGTCTAGCAGAAACAATTAGAGGGTTTAAATTGATTCTTTCTGGAGAATTAGACGGTCTTCCCGAGTAAGCCTTTTATTTGGTGGGTAATATCGATGAAGCAACTGCGAAGGCTACGAACTTAGAAATGGAGGGAAAATTGAAGAAATGACTTTAAATCTGTGTACTGACCCCCAATCAAATTGTTTGGGATTCAAAAGTGAAGGAAATTATTTTGTCCACTAATAGTGGACAAATTGGAGTATTACCAAATCATGCACCTATTGCTACAGCTGTAGATATAGGTATCTTGAGAATACGCCTTAATGACCAATGGGTAACAATGGCTCTGATGGGTGGTTTTGCTAGAATAGGCAATAATAAGATCACCATTTTAGTAAAGGATACCGAGAAGAGTAGTGACATTGATCCAGAAGAAGCTAAACAAACTCTTGAAATAGCAGAAGCTAACTTGAGTAAAGCTGAAGGCAAGAGACAACTAATCGAGGCAAATCTATCACTAGCATAAATATCTTCATCAAGGCACACTCGCATTCAATTAATAAAACGTATCTTCTGCTACAGGACCTGTAGATTTAATAAACAAAAGATATATCATGTATGTATTGTGGTAATTCAGAAATGGCATAAATATTTAGAAGGACAATATATTAATATTAGCCTTAACTAATATGAAAGAGCAAAAGGTAACTTCCAACACGTAATATTCCATGATAGTTGTTTACAGAGTCAAAATGCTGGAGCCTTAAAATGAAAGATTTGTTGTGCTTCAGAGAAAAAAAGCAATACAAATAAAATTTCAATCTCAATCATTGTGTATCACTCAAGAGTATTAAGAAAAGTTTATTGTGTATCACTCAAGAGTATCAAGAAAAGTTTATTATAACCATTAAAAGGCTCACAAAATCCCTAACAGAGTAATAGATGATAATATCCAAAAATCAGCATGAATTTGGAAGCCTAGAACAAAAATTGAAATATGTTATCCTACTCACTCAGATTATAAATTTACTAGATTCACAAATATAAATAGTTCAAGCTAGAAACAATGAAGATAGTTTTTCAAAATACATGCATTTGTATCACTAACAGCATAACCTCAACATGTCAACCGCCATAGCAGAACAAGAATACAGGACATTCAACAAGAAAACGCTAAGGATTAAAGGACACAACAAAACAAAATTAACAAACTCAAGAATACACTAAACTTAGAGAAATTAACAACAATCAACAATAATTAACTCAACAAAAACAATAATCAACAATCAAGAATCAAGGAAATTAACTCAGAAAAACAACAATTAACTCGGAAAACAATAATAACAAAAAATACCTTCTAAGGCATAGAGCATAGAGGTGAGGGAGAGGGAGCACGATGGACACACGAAATGGAGCGCGGCAAAACTGGACAGAGGAGGGCTGGAGCGCGGCAGAACAGGGGCTGTACGACGGAAGAACGAGTGGTGACACGAGACGCGTTGCGACTGCAGAGACGAGCTTGAGCAGTGGGATGGCCACTGGAGCAGATGCGACGACGGCGGTGAGATAGCGGTGGACGTGAGTTTTCGGTGATGGAGAAGGCGGCGGGGGTGAGTGTGGGTAGTAGGGCTACTAAACTCTGATATTGGTTCTCCAGTGTATGCGAATTTGGGTGACGGAGGATTTTGGTTTCTCTTTCACTGGTTAACTACTAGTCTCATAATCTGTTACCAAAAAATAAAAAAAGTTCTTTTAAAACGTTATCAACAAAACTTTTTCTAAATTATTTAAAATACAATAAAAAAAATTAATAAATATTATATTTTTTATAAATAATAAAAAAATATATTTAATAAACAGTTTATTTATTAAATCTAAATTTATATAACAATATTTAAATAAATATTTACAAAAAATATAAAACAAAATTAATTTTTTAATTTTTTATTTATTTTTAAAAAATATATGGTAATTCACAATAATTTTTTAAAAAAAATATTTAACAAAAAATTATCAAAATTTTAAGGATGAAAGAATTTTATTTTTTAATAATGATCATAAAAATTTGCATCAAAAATTGATTTCTAAAATTGTTTTTTAGAATATATATTTAATTAATATTTACTTCTTTTTGACGTGTCTTTCAATTTTTTGGAGATTTATTTGTCGTTAATATTTTTTTATTTCTTTTTTATCAGTGATGTAAACTTTTGAATACCAACTTTTAACTAACAAAATCAAAATATCTAACTGTTTATAATGATATTCTAGTTTCGGATGTGTGGATAAAATACTTACATGAGTTTTTTATTTAAAATAGAGAACTTTACTATATGAGAGAACAATATGGTTTGCTATATGAGAAAACAATATGATCTCTACTAAAGAGAGAGAGTGTGAACAAGAGATTGGTGATGATGACGTTAAGAGAGAAGGAGAAAATAAAGGAAATGCTTTATTATAGTGATAAGAAATTAGAGACTCTTTAGTTAATAAAGTTTAAAATAAGAGTGGTTCCTTAAAAATAGGAAATTTGATTAATTAAAAAAATAAAATAATAAAATATTAGATTTAAAGACTGACTAAAGACTGATTTGTGTTGTACAAGTAGCATTTTCCTAATAAATTTAGGATTATAATTTAAAATTTAGCGCTTAAAATAAAAAAATATTTTTAAAATATTCAAAATTATACTTTAATTAATCGAAAAAAAACAAGAATAATATTAAACACATCCAAAATTATGATGCCTTTCATTAAGAACAATGCTAAGGAACCAAAAGGGTATTAGCCAAAAACCAGCCAAATACCTTTGGGTGAATTCAAAATATCTACAAGTTAATATATATGGATGTTTCTTCTGCTAAGTATCAGAATGTTTCTTTTTCATACTAAATGGATTTTTTTATATATTTTTTTGAATTTTTTCGTATTGCAAATGTGAATGTCTCAATTTCTTTAAGAATTTCATATTTTTTTAAAAAATTTATAGATATTTAATTAGTTTTACTAAAATATAACTGACTATTTCTTTTATTAAATATTAGAATGTTTTTTTTTTCATACTAAATGAATATTTTTTTATATTTCTGTAATTGTGTAGTTTGCGGTCTCTTTAATCATCAACCTCCTTACTCTTCTTCCTCGGATCCTTACTCGGAGAGCACCAGAAATACCCCGCTCTTCGAGGTGGCGAAGGAGAAGGTGAAGACGCTGAACCAGAATTCTTCATTTTCACTTTGATCTTGTTATTATTATTGTTACCCTTTTCTGCTGGTTTGAACATTGAAGACAATGAACTCTCTTCAGACCCATCGGAAGAGCCAGAACCAAATGAAATGGAGCCAAGTTTGGATTTTGACTTCAACCCATTTCTCCCATACGAAGAATCGGAAGGAGAAAAGACACACCGCTGTTGATATTTCGGTAGCAGCGCGGTGGGTGGTGGCCGGAAAAGACTTGAGCTTGCGGAAGCGAGATTCGAGGTGAGAGGGGAAGAATGAAAGAGGTCAGTATGTGTGATTGTTGGAGGTGGGTAGATTAATGTGAGAGAGAAGAGGAAGATTTTTATAGGGTTTAATTAAGTTTACTTAATTAATTTTAAATTTTTTAAATTTTGAATTTAAAAAATTTAAAATTAATTATTAATATAAATTAATATGGTTTTGTTTAGTTTTTGGCTGGTAACCTCTTAGTTCCATATACTTTTCCTTTCATTAATCGTGAAAAAAAAGTCAGCAAGAACAACATAAACACGTTTATTAACAGAAAAAAGACAAAACAGGAGAGAGAAAGCACTACAAATCCTCTAGAATAGTGAACAAACATTATCAATACAGTCGCATCCAAATACCCGATGAGTATTTTCGGCGCGGGAGGAGCGGCATGGAGGAGAAAGGCGGCCCGACTGAGAAGCGACGTGGTGGAGGAAGGCGGCACGACAGAGCTGCGCAGGGGGAGTAGCGCGGCGTGACGAAGCTGCACAAGGGGAGGAGCGCGGTGTGCGAGGGCTGCGCAGGGGCAAGAGACTGACGCGGGAGGAAGAGAGTGCGGGCAGAGACCGGTGACAGTGGTGATGAAGATGAGCTTGGAAGGAGAGGAACGCAACGTTGTGGATGAGCCGAGGTGGAGGAAGGCAGCGTCGAGGATGAGGGCCGAGGAGGACGGTGGCGCGGACGAACAGAGGATGACTTCTTTGGTTTTCAAAGTGCGCCATTGAGTTTTGGATGTGATCCTCTGAATTTTGGATGTGGGATAAATGCGAATTCTCTACTTCTATGAGAGTTTTGAACATGTTTAGTTAATAATTAGATAGTTTAAGGTTTATTTTAGAATTTTAAAATTAAAATTTTGAATTGTGAATAATTTGATTTTTAGATGTGTATTTAAATTATAATATATTAATAATTAAATATATTAAATTTGAAATAGAAATTTAAATTTTAATTTTTAAATTTTAATTTTATTTGTTTATATTTTAAATATGTATTTAATTTTAAAAAGATACTAAATTTATTCACAATTTTTAGAAGTATTTTTTTTTAAATTATAATAAAAAATTGAATATTATACCATTTTAAAACAATACCTAGTTGAATTAAATTTATTAATATTGACTAATGAAAAGTTAATTTTTTTTATACTTCCTCATACGTCTCATATAGCTAGTACTTCATGCAGATTATGGTTGGATGGTTATTCAGCTGTGTCGTTGAGAATACGTGAAATTCTTGGTCGAGCATGATTGATTTCTTTGTCGCATTTTGAATTTGACTGGAAAGATGCTCATACCCATCCTGCATAAATTAAAGACAAGACTTCAAATTCATACATAAATTGACATTGATATACATGAATTCTGGGCTATTGTTGGGTGCAGGGGCCTCATTATGATTACAATCGAAGTAACGAAAGGGTACTCTAGTTTTTACATTGTACTTCTTACAGAAAGGTACCCAAAGCTTTGCAAACTTTGAAGCCTCCACAAAAGCATACAAGTTAAGGGGGAAGCAACCATCTTCCGAGACATAGCAATCATTAATAAAACTATAAAAAAATGAAAAAATAAAGATGAAGAATTTTTATTATATGTTATTTTGTTGTATATAGAAAAATAATGCTATTTATTTATACTAATTACTAAATTAATTTAAATTTTAAAATAAGATAAAATAACCAGAATCACAATAATTCCATTAAAAAAAATAAGCATAACTAATTTAGAAAAAAATAAACATACTAAATTTTTTTTTCTAAAAAAAAAATAAGATAACAAGTTAAAATAACACTAAAAATTTAATATTTTTTTGTTAAATATGTAACGGACCATTTTGTCTATCAAATTAAACTTTCAGCTTCAGAACGTGAAAACAAAAAAAACAAAAAAGCATAACACTAATATTAATGTTATATGTAAATCAATCAACTATTTTGTATTTTCCCTTCATCAGCGCTAAATTAAACGGTGCCAACTCTTCTAACACATGTAAAAAAAAATAATAAATTTAAATTAAAACTGTAATATTTCCAAAGATACGAAGGATGGAAAAATAGAAAGTGATATACAGCAGAACTATGATTAATAAAAAGTTGATGTGGGAACAACTCCTGCTACCATTTGCTTGAAAACTCTCCTTGTGTGATTGTGGCTATCATCATCCTAACCAGATCCGACGATGATGTTGTTAATAGGAATGAAGATGAGCTTGACGAAGAAGCCAACGAATCCCATAACCGTAATTCCGATTGCAGTATGAACAGCAACCTTGAAATATTCTTTGTGATCGGGTTTATGACAGCGCTTGACGAGCCTTACGCTGTCCTTGGAAAACTCTCTGAGAGGTTCGAACACTGAATTAATGGCGTCCATTGTCAGTCTTGTGCTTTTGAATCTGAGATTTAATTTTTATTAAAAGTTGTTGTTGTATACAGAAGAATAATGTTATTTATTTATACTAATTACTAAATTGATTTTAAATTTAAAATAAGATAAACTAACTAGAATCAAGATTTTAGATTCTGTTAGAGAAAAAAAAAATATAACTGACCGTTACAAATCCGATGTCATAATTCGGCATTATATACAATAACTCGGCATTATGCACCATAACTCGGCACTTTACATTATAACTCGGCATTATACGTTACAATAAGACATTATCACTTGTTAAAACCTATTAATTGCTCTTCAATTCAGATGATCAATAGAAACGTAACCGACCTATTTTATCTCACCTATAAAGGTATGATATTTTATCTTCAAATGGGACATTGAATTCTCAATACTGACTTAATCTTCGGAGTGCCTTTGCAGGTACACTCCCCCTTGTTCCTTGCTCACGCTCTGCGCAATTGGACATCTCCTTGGAGAAAAGCTCGGACTTCCACAAAAGCTCAAAGGTCGGCACCAAAGATAACAACTCGGCGTCGACTCCCAGAGACTGAGCTCTCCCTTCAGGTAATGTTATTTATTTATACTAATTACTAAATTGATTTTAAATTTAAAATAAGATAAACTAACTAGAATCAAGATTTTAGATTCTGTTAGAAAAAAAATATAACTAAATTAAAAAAATAAATATAACAATTTTTTTTTAAAATAAATAAATAAATAACAACGAGCTTTTGTTGTAGTTATTGTAATCAACGAGCTTAAGGGAAAGTCAGCATTTTAAAGACAGAGAACACTTCCCCTGCTCGGCTGCCATTTTTTTTTTTTTTTTGAAATATTCAGGTATTGATATCTTCACATAAAATATAGTATAGGTAGAGAATTCAATTAAATATATTTAATCAAATATATCAAATCATCTAAAAATTTATAATATTATTTTTATGTAAAGATGTTATTGCAAAATTTTTTATATTTTTTTAATTATTTTTGGTCTACAAAAATGATGTTATTAGTTACTAACATTTAATACTCGTATTCGCTTTTTGTTTTTTATTTAGAAATATTGTTGCAATTTTTCAGATAATTTTTCTTTTACAATATTGTATTTGTTATTGAAAAATATTAAGGGTCATCAAAATTTATTATTTTTTATTATTATTTAGTCATCAATTCAATTTTTTAATCTAATTTTTTTAGTCTAATAATCTAATATTATATTTTATCTTATATTTTAAATATTGATAGTTAACTATAGATAAAAACAATAAATTTTAATGATTCTCTAACAATTTTTTATTATTATTAACTCTCTGGGTTCTATTTTTTTTTGTTTTTTAATTGATTTTTTTTTTATTAGTTGAGAGTAGTTGATTATACTATTGGAAAGTTTTAAAATGATCCAGTCACTTTATTGGAACTCTGCTGATCCATGTACGGATAAGTTATCAGTTGTTTTTTTGTCGTGTAGCATGTTATGAAATATCGTGAATGTCCCTCGAATAAAGTAAAAAATGACCACAGGGACAGTGTACAGATATAAGCTCAAAGCAAAAATTTAGCCAAGTTGCAACTCAGCCAGCTGAATTAAGAAGTGCATCGGCTGTACTGATTAGATCTAAGTTCGTCCCCTGTATCGGAGCTTTTGCATGGGTCTTCGGCAGTGTCACTGTAACTCTGTTCAACGCTCCCCCTCCATCTCCGCTTCCTTGAAATGCCAGCCCGAAGACGGGAAGCGCGCCTACACTTGGCCTTCCTCCGATGTCATCCTCTCGGGGTAAGTTGCCACCAGCCGCCCTATCTGACTCGGTTTCCTGGTTGTGTTGCCGTCATAGCTGACTTCTCACACCGGGAGGATCCGTTTCTCGCTGAAGGTTGGCAGAAACTCATTCCGCGTGAACGTCGTTGCGGTTGTTGGTCACCCTTCCGAAGGTCAGCCCCTCCCTTTCTGCTGTATTTTTTCTGGCAGCTGCTGAAGACGAAACAACCCCCGGTCCTTGAGGTGGGGAGAGTTTATATGTCATTGCCCCTACCGTCACTTGAGTAGCTCATTAACTTTCACCGTCAATACGACCCTGGAACAACAACTCGCCTTTTCTGCCTTTGGATATAAACATGGTAGGCTTTACAGGGTTGCTTTCTTATTCAACAATGGGGTTGGATGAACAAGTGAGTCGATAAGGGGGTGACCGTGCGTTTATATGCATAGGGTTTCTTTGCTCCAAAACATTAGTAATAATATAACCATAAATACTTAAATCTTACATAGCCCAATCAATGCCAACACTTGTCAAAAAAATTCAAAGGCCCATGCCTTTTAGTCCAGAAAAAACCCAAGTCACTCCAACAGCTCCATATGTGAGCTGAGTTCGCAGTTGTGACTTCTTAAATTGACAACACGGGACACCTAGCATTTAGCATCAACGCCAATACCCCTGCTGCTTTTTAGGTCACCCTTTGAACAGGTTTAAGAAACACCTTACACCATTCTACTTTGTTTCTAGCCCATAATAATTCCCATAAATCTAAACCGTCAACATCTTTAATTATATATCTCTACGGTACTGCAGCATGGAACAACAATGTGCCAGTTAAAGTGACTGGATCATTTGAAAACTTTTCTATACTATTATTTGATCCTCTATATCTTTTCATTTAAATATACAATGTACTTTGTATGTTGTAATTATTAAATATCAAATTGTAAAGTAATTCTAAAATAGAAAAATATTAAGAGCCCGTTTAGGAAGTAGAAAAAGCTACTTTTTTTTTACTTTTGGATTATAAAAAGTCACAATCTATGTGTTTGGCACTATTTTAAAAAAAGCTTTTAATTTTTCGAAAAGTTAATTTGCAGCTTTTTGAAGAAGTAGAAATACATGACTTCTTGCTTCTCGAGAAGTCATTCTACCACTTACTTAAAAAATTAATTTTAAAATAAAAAAATCTACTTTCCTTCTTAACTCTATGAAAAATACTGACCCTTCATTACCATTTTCACACAAGGTCTGCTAGAAGCACTGGCCTTCCACTATCATTTTCACGCAATGTTCCAAGTCTCACCATTTTCAGATGGAAGTATTGATCCTCCACCACATTTTCAGACAATATTACATCTGAACAACTTACTGCATATATTCCTTCTAAGTATTTTTTTATCATTTTATCACTATTTTTTATTATTAAATTTGTATTCAAGTGTGGTATGAAATTTCAGTTTTAATTTTTTTTCATATGTAATTTTATAACTTATTATTATTTTCATAGTTAATTATAACAAGTTCTTGACCTCAATAAAGGAGAAGAGAGTTCTAATAGGAGTAAAAATAAAAAATAAAAAACAACAATAAAATATACATTGACACACATTTTATATTTATTTTTTATTTTTACCTACTATATCATACACAATATTAATGATTAGGTTATGTAAAATCAACATTTAATATTGGAAAATATTTGTTATCATGGTTATTTTAATATTCATTCTCCTTTATAAAAAAAATTTATCTTTTGCGTTATTTATCCAAACGCTACAACTTTAAAATAAGTACTTTTATAACTAAAAAACCAAACACAAAATAACTTATTTATAAGCTGCTTTTAATAAAAGTTCTTATATTTTAAGCTCATTTTCTAAAAGAACTTATTTAAGTTATTTACCCAAACTGGACGTAAGTTCATTCACAAGTAGTGCATGCTATGGTATAGAGGGTTGAAAATTATCTATACTTGTATGACTGTGCTGTTTGTAATCAGTATGTGAGAGGAATGAATAAAATTCACTAATAACACATCATAATATTTTGCAGTGTTTTCCTATTAATCTCACCGTTGCAGCCTTCAGCAGCCTTTACACCATAATTATTATATCTAGGCAAAAAAAACAAAGCTCAAAAAGTCTATGATGATAGTTAATCTTGGTTATATGAAATTTAATGGTTAGTAAGTTTAATCTCTTAGTTATAACACTGTGTATACATACTTATTATAACCTGATACTAATAACACACTTTTACATGTGTAGATGATTTCCAACTTTTACACAGGAATGGAACATTTTCTGAATCGCTAATAGTAACACATGAGACATGTTCTCGTTCCAAGCTTTTTCATATCATACTATCGATAGTTTTCATATGTGTCGCCTTCTTTCGCATGGTTCACAAGCTCACCTGTATGTTTCTGCTCCTGTGTGCAAGTAGCATGAATCTAGCTGAAAAGAGTAAAATTTTCATAGGTAAAATTATTGAAAACTTCTGAAAAGTAGTCATAATTTGATAAAATTGTGAAAGAATAGGAAAAGACGAGAAAAGAACTTTTATTGATTGTTGAGTGATTGAATTGAATTGTAAATTATGAAGGTAAAACTAAGTATATATAAAGTATTGGCCTATGAAAGATAAAAGTAAATAAAGATAAGATAGAGATAAAGATAAAGATAACTATAAGATAAGATAAAGACTAAAATTACAATTGAATTTGTGTATTCTGTTGGGCTGAATTTGTGGACCGTGAGACGTCTTTATTTTTGTCATGGGCTAAGGTGGAAGAGTGGTTTAATACACTCCCGCAAGCTGGAGGATGAAAGATGTCAAGAACACTAAGCTTATTCAAATTAAGATGGAAGGGTTGAGGAGACAAATGCTTGGTGAAGATGTCAACTAGTTGCCCAGAAGAGGAAATTGGGAGAAGTTTCATCACTCCAACTTGAGCTTTTTGTCGAACCAAGTGACAATCAACCTCTAAATGTTTGGTCCGTTCATGAAAAACCGAGTTAACAGCAATATGAAGAGCAGTCTGATTATCACAATATAAAACTGGTGAGCGGATAGGAGAGATGCATAAAAATTGTAACACATTTAGTATCTATTGAAGTTCACAAGTTATGTTGGTAAGTGCACGATATTCTGCTTTCGTGGATGAGCGGGCTTGTTTGTTTCTTGGTCTTCCAAGAGACTAAAGAACTGCCTAAGAAGAAACAATAACCTGTTAAAGATCGTCGAGTGTCAGGACATCCGGCCCAATCAGAGTCACTGAAACCGAGAAGCTGGATTTCTGATTCCCTTGGAAAGAAAAGTCCTTTACCGGGACTAGTTTTCAGATATTGTAACACATGCTTGGCAGCTTGAAGATGAGATTCAGTAGGAGATGCCATGAATTGACTTAATTGTTGAGTGACATACATGATGTCCGGTCGAGTAGTGGTGAGATAGATAAGACGACCAACCAAATGGTGATATACAAAAGGGTCGGATAGCAGGGGACTTTTGTCTTGATATAGTCTTGTGGTACTATCTATTGGAACAGAGGCAGGTTTAGCACCTAATAAACCAGAATCCTCCAAAAGATCAAGACAATATTTTCTCTGAGATAAGCAAATTTCCTTCTCTGATTGAGCAACCTCAATACCCAAAAAATATTTTAATGGGCCCAAGTCCTTAATTCGGAAGTGTTGATGCAAAATAGACTTAATGGCAGCAAGTTCAGAAATGGAATTACCACTGAGAACAATGTCGCCAACATAGACTAAAAGGATAGAAATTTGATCACCAATGAATTTAACAAATAAACTATAATCAGATGAGGTCTGCTGATATCCATGAGATAGCAAAAGATGAGAAAGTTTGTCATACCACATACGACTAGATTGTCGTAAACCATAAAGTGACTTTAGTAACTTACAGCATTGATTCGGTTGAGGAGATGAAAATCCGGGTGGCAGAGTCATATAAACATCCTTAGAAAGATCCCCATGTAAGAAAGCATTATTGACATCCAACTGATGTATGGGCCAATGCTTCATAGAGACCAATGCCAAAACTAATCTGATGGTGGCAGGCTTGACAATAGGGGAGAAAGTTTCCAAGAAATCAACACCTTCAGTTTGAGTGAACCCTTTAGCCACAAGGCGTGCTTTATATCGATCAACTGAACCATCAGGCTTGCGTTTGATGCGATAGACCCATTTACAGCCAACCGGCTTAACCCCTGCAGGGCAATCAACAAGACGCCAAGTTTTGTTCTGCTCATGAGCATCCAACTCATCTTTCATAGCACTACGCCAATTAGAGTGTTGATTGGCATCCTTAAAAGACTTTGACTCAACGTCAGAATGTAGAGATAAAAAAACTTTTTATATGAAGATAAAAGAGAAGAAAAAGACATGACTGAAGATAAAGTATACTTGCACTTTGAGGGAGATTGATTTGTAGATATGAGAGAGGAATTACACAAGTAATCAGAGAGATATGCTGGAGGTCGGCGAGGCCGGTCGGGGGTTGCTCAGGTGGTGAAGAAGATGATTGTGGACTGGTGTCTAGTGTTGAAAGTGATTCGGTGGTCATGAGTTCAACTTGGTTAGAAAACGATAGTGAGGAAGAAGGAGAGGTTATTGGAGAAAATAAAGAACTAGGTGGAGTTTGGTCAATGGGTATAGGTGAGGGTTCAACTGTAAGACTAACTGAATCTTGTTTTTGAGAAGGTGTATTTGGCAATGTTGGGTTGAGTGTATGAAATTGGACATTTTTTGTGACTAAGGGCAAGATCATTTCATAAAAAATCACGTTTCTAGAAATCTCAATTCTTTTATCTTCTAAAACATAAACAATATATCCTTTAAAACCTTGTTGAAAGCCAATAAATACAGCCTTTTTGGCTCTTGGATCAAATTTTGATCTGTTTACCATTAGGATAGAAACAAAACATAAGCATCCAAAAACTTTAAGGTCATGATAATTTGGTGGATGATTGAATAAAATCTCAAATGGTGATTTAAAATTAATTGCGGATGATGGAACTCTGTTAAGTAAATAAACAGCATGTCTAACAGCATAAGACCAAAAAGATGATGGTAAATTAGATTGAAACATAAGAGCACGAGCTATATTCAAAATATGTTGATGCTTGCGTTCTACCCTTCCATTTTGTTGAGGAGTTTCAACACAACTACATTGATGAATAATGCCTTTTGAAGCATAAAAATCAGGTAAAATAAATTCCGGTCCATTATCGGAACGAATAGTTTTGACTTTGGAGTTGAATTGTGTTTCAATTAAAGTAATAAAATTTTTTATTTGATTTTGCACTTCTCCTTTTGATTTTAATAAAGTAACCCATGTAAAGCGACTAAATCATCAACAATAGTAAAAAAATATTTATGATTATGAATAGAATTTTGTCGAAACGGACCCCAACTTTAAAGTGTAATAAATCAAAACTTGCATTGGTTTTGTTAAAACTTTGAGAAAATGAAAGTTTTTTTTTTGCTTAGAAAGATGACAAATGTCACAAGCCTCGTCATGATGCATAGAGATAAAAGGAAATTGTTTATGTAAATGATTAATTCTTTGCCCAGAAAGGTGTCCTAAACGAAAATGCCATATATTGGAAGGTGTAATGGGTGGAGATTGGATGGAATTTATGGAGTGTGTAATGGATGAATTTTTACCGAAATTGGGTTCAAAGACATATCCTTCTCTCATTCTGGCCAAATCAATCGTCCCCAAATTGTTGCTCTGTAGAGTGCAAGAAGAAAATAAAAAAGTGAGTTCACATATGAGTGCTGGAGTAATTTTTGAAACAGAAATAATATTAAAGTTGAAATGAGGTAAATAAAGAACATCATGAAGAACCAAGAATGGTGAAAATTGAACAATACCTTTATAAGAAATAGTAGTTCGAGAACCATTTGGTAAATGAACAATAATAGGAGAAATTTGTGTGTAAGAAATAAACCAAGACAAATTTGATGCAATGTGATCTGTGGTACCAGAATCAATGATCCAAGTATTCAAGAATGAATCTCAATTTGAAGAATTGTTAACCGTAGAAAAAGTATTAAAAGAACAAAGATAATGAGTAGTTGGACTTGACAAAAGTTCAGGTTGGTTTGAAGGACGAGCTTCTTCATTGAAAGGAAGTGCCATGAAAGAAAAGTGTTGGGCTGACGAAAGGTCCAAAAGAGGCTCCAGATGAAGTTGCTTGTGTGCCCTTTCTCCTTGATCCATGGATGTCAGCAGAGCTCAAGAGGAGCTCTGATACCATGATAAAATTGTGAAAGAATAGGAAAAGACGAGAAAAAAACTTTTATTGATTGTTGACTGATTGCATTGAATTGTAAATTATGAAGGTAAAACTAAGTATATATAGAGTATTGGCCTATGAAAGATAAAAGAAAATAAAGATAAGATAGATATAAAGATAAAGATAACTATAAGATAAGATAAAGACTAAAATTAAAATTGAATTTGTGTATTCTGTTAGGCTGAATTTGTGGACCGTGAGACGTCTTTATTTTTGTCATGGACTAAAGTGGAAGAGTGGTTTAATACAATTCAATATTAAAATTATGAAAAGATTGAAAAATAATTGAAAAAGAGGCTATATAAAGACCGAAGATAAGGTTGGTTTGGAGCATGAGAAAAGAAAAGTTTGTTCTAATTTGAAAAAGCACAGGCAAAAGGTTTTAGTGAACACAAGAAAGAAATAGTTTTAAAAGAGTAGAGGCATAGATTGATTTTAGGTTTAGTTGCGAGAATGTTTTATATTTAATTAAAAGAGAAATGATAGAATACTATTAGAATTTATTATTTTTGTAAGTTATTAATATTTAAAAAATGAGTTAAAAATATATTATTAAATTATTAAACTAAACGAATTGAATTAATAAAAAAAATAATGACAAAAAATAATAAATTTTTAGATGTGAATATCATATGCCATTTTTTTCCTGGGCTAGAGAATGGCCGAAGACCTGACTCATCCAAACAAGATCTAGCAACTATTACAACGCATGTAAAAATCTATCTATTAATATATAATGAGAATATAGTTGTGGTCTTTGCTTGGCAAGTGTTGAGTCTCATACAATAACAAATGTATAGACTAAATGTTTGACAAGTGGTAAAGCAACAAAAATTAATAAAATAATAAAAACTAAGTTTTTATAACATAGAAAAGTATTGGACGGGAGTTTAATGGAATTATGTAACATAGAAGAGTATTGAGCCGGAGTTTAATGAAGTTCAAATTTAAAATAATTGAGTTCTAAACTTCCAACTGTCTATCACTTCTAAAATCATTCTCTACTCATCCTCGTATATATGTTTGTTTCTTTACCTTTTTTATTAAAAAAAATTTAAGAAATGAGAAGAGATGATCAAAGACAGATATGCAGCGAGACGCTGGTTGTCAACGAGGAGGAATTAGATCTGACAATAACAAGCTTCAATGCGTTTCTTGAGAATGACAATAAAGAGGGCGCATGCAGCGGAGGAGGAAGGGTGGGGGAGACGGTTGTTGACATCGAGATGAAAGACAGAACGAAGCAGAGAAAAAAATATGACAGAAAGAGAAGGAGAAGGTACCGACGAACCCGCATCCATTACAAAATCGCATCGCAACCGCTCTTTCGCAGTTGGACAGCAGGTGCTGCGAATGTGATATTATGACATTATTGTACGTTGGAGATTTGGACCCTGAGATCGACAAGAGTGATTTTGATTCAACCAGAAATAAAGTACTTAAAATTTTTTTTGTTCCCTCTCTGTAATTTTTTATCCAAATATTTGTAATTAAGTATTTTATTTAAAATATTATATATAATATTATTTTAATAAAATTAGCTATTATATAATAATATATTTTTTAATGTGCATAAAGTTATTTGATATTAATATATGTTTCAAAATATTAAATATAATACATAAAAATATTGGTTTTTTTCCACACTTTTAAACAAATATTCTTGAATTTATTTATATACATTCTTAAAACATAAAAATAAAAAATAAACAATCCACATTATTTTGATTTTTTTAAATAAAGATAAAAATTTACTTCTAAAAATTACATATATAAAGCACACGTAATTAGGAACCTTTACATATGTAGAAACACTAGTTTTGTAATCTTCATTAGCCTATATATGTAGGTGCAATAATTTTTTGTTCTCTGCTAATTCTCATATCAATCACGGTAAATAGTATTTACAACAAATAAAAAAAAAGAGTTGAATGGATGTATTTTAACTTTATTATATCTATTATTTTATTCATTGATTACAATTTGTATTCGTTGTCACATCTAAAAAAGTTATTTTTATGCTTCAAATTTTTTCAAAATTAAGTTTTATCGTTAATATTATTTGTTTTTTTAGTATATAATTTAATGAGTTATATACTAACAACACAGATGAAATTGTCAATTTATTAGAGACGGATAATCTTAAAACTAGTAAAGGGAGCAAATCAAATTAGTACTTTAATTAAAAAGAGCAGTTTGAAGAGATTCTTATTTTTCTTTTATTGGCATTTTTTTTGTGGTGACTTCTTTTGTTTGTATTTTGATAAATATGTATAGTACAATGTTAACTGTTTTATAAAATATTATTGTTGATAGATCAATTTATTTTTAACGTGGTAATACAGATAGTACTTATAATACTCTGACTTCATTTGAGTTTTTATTAATCTTGTATTTGATAAAAGATATTATAAAAATAATTAATATTCTTTGTTAAATTTTACAAAAATATTCTTAGGACATAATAAAATTTGTTGTGCTTCAGAGAAAAAAAGCAATACAAATAAAATTTCAATCTCAATCATTGTGTATCACTCAAGAGTATTAAGAAAAGTTTATTATAACCATTAAAAGGCTCACAAAATCCCTAACAGAATAATAGATGATAATATCCAAAAATCAGCATGGATTTGGAAGCCTAGAACAAAAATTGAAATATGTTATCCTACTCACTCAGATTATAAATTTACTAGATTCACAAATATAAATAGTTCAAGCTAGAAACAATGAAGATAGTTTTTCAAAATATATGCATTTGTATCACTAACAGCATAACCTCAACATGTCAACCGCCATAGCAGAACAAGAATACAGGACATTCAACAAGAAAACGCTAAAGATTAAAGGACACAACAAAACAAAATTAACAAACTCAAGAATACACTAAACTTAGAGAAATTAACAACAATCAACAATAATTAACTCAACAAAAACAATAATCAACAATCAAGAATCAAGGAAATTAACTCAGAAAAACAACAATTAACTCGGAAAACAATAATAACAAAAAATACCTTCCAAGGCATAAAGCATAGAGGTGAGGGAGAGGGAGCACGATGGACACACGAAATGGAGCGCGGCAAAACTGGACAGAGGAGGGCTGGAGCGCGGCAGAACAGGGGTTGTACGACGGAAGAACGAGTGGTGACACGAGACGCGTTGCGACTGCAGAGACGAGCTTGAGCAGTGGGATGGCCACTGGAGCAGATGCGACGACGGCGGTGAGATAGCGGTGGACGTGAGTTTTCGGTGATGGAGAAGGCGGCGGGGGTGAGTGTGGGTAGTAGGGCTACTAAACTCTGATATTGGTTCTCCAGTGTATGCGAATTTGGGTGACAGAGGATTTTGGTTTCTCTTTCACTGGTTAACTACTAGTCTCATAATCTGTTACCAAAAAATAAAAAAAGTTCTTTTAAAACGTTATCAACAAAACTTTTTCTAAATTATTTAAAATACAATAAAAAAATTAATAAATATTATATTTTTTATAAATAATAAAAAAATATATTTAATAAACAGTTTATTTATTAAATCTAAATTTATATAACAATATTTAAATAAATATTTACAAAAAATATAAAACAAAATTAATTTTTTAATTTTTTATTTATTTTTAAAAAATATATGGTAATTCACAATAATTTTTTAAAAAAAATATTTAACAAAAAATTATCAAAATTTTAAGGATGAAAGAATTTTATTTTTTAATAATGATCATAAAAATTTGCATCAAAAATTGATTTCTAAAATTGTTTTTTAGAATATATATTTAATTAATATTTACTTCTTTTTGACGTGTCTTTCAATTTTTTGGAGATTTATTTGTCGTTAATATTTTTTTATTTCTTTTTTATCAGTGATGTAAACTTTTGAATACCAACTTTTAACTAACAAAATCAAAATATCTAACTGTTTATAATGATATTCTAGTTTCGGATGTGTGGATAAAATACTTACATGAGTTTTTTATTTAAAATAGAGAACTTTACTATATGAGAGAACAATATGGTTTGCTATATGAGAAAACAATATGATCTCTACTAAAGAGAGAGAGTGTGAACAAGAGATTGGTGATGATGACGTTAAGAGAGAAGGAGAAAATAAAGGAAATGCTTTATTATAGTGATAAGAAATTAGAGACTCTTTAGTTAATAAAGTTTAAAATAAGAGTGGTTCCTTAAAAATAGGAAATTTGATTAATTAAAAAAATAAAATAATAAAATATTAGATTTAAAGACTGACTAAAGACTGATTTGTGTTGTACAAGTAGCATTTTCCTAATAAATTTAGGATTATAATTTAAAATATCAACAGCGGTGTGTCTTTTCTCCTTCCGATTCTTCGTATGGGAGAAATGGGTTGAAGTCAAAATCCAAACTTGGCTCCATTTCATTTGGTTCTGGCTCTTCCGATGGGTCTGAAGAGAGTTCATTGTCTTCAATGTTCAAACCAGCAGAAAAGGGTAACAATAATAATAACAAGATCAAAGTGAAAATGAAGAATTCTGGTTCAGCGTCTTCACCTTCTCCTTCGCCACCTCGAAGAGCGGGGTATTTCTGGTGCTCTCCGAGTAAGGATCCGAGGAAGAAGAGTAAGGAGGTTGATGATTAAAGAGACCGCAAACTACACAATTACAGAAATATAAAAAAATATTCATTTAGTATGAAAAAAAAAACATTCTAATATTTAATAAAAGAAATAGTCAGTTATATTTTAGTAAAACTAATTAAATATCTATAAATTTTTTAAAAAAATATGAAATTCTTAAAGAAATTGAGACATTCACATTTGCAATACGAAAAAATTCAAAAAAATATATAAAAAAATCCATTTAGTATGAAAAAGAAACATTCTGATACTTAGCAGAAGAAACATCCATATATATTAACTTGTAGATATTTTGAATTCACCCAAAGGTATTTGGCTGGTTTTTGGCTAATACCCTTTTGGTTCCTTAGCATTGTTCTTAATGAAAGGCATCATAATTTTGGATGTGTTTAATATTATTCTTGTTTTTTTTCGATTAATTAAAGTATAATTTTGAATATTTTAAAAATATTTTTTTATTTTAAGCGCTAAATTTTAAATTATAATCCTAAATTTATTAGGAAAATGCTACTTGTACAACACAAATCAGTCTTTAGTCAGTCTTTAAATCTAATATTTTATTATTTTATTTTTTTAATTAATCAAATTTCCTATTTTTAAGGAACCACTCTTATTTTAAACTTTATTAACTAAAGAGTCTCTAATTTCTTATCACTATAATAAAGCATTTCCTTTATTTTCTCCTTCTCTCTTAACGTCATCATCACCAATCTCTTGTTCACACTCTCTCTCTTTAGTAGAGATCATATTGTTTTCTCATATAGCAAACCATATTGTTCTCTCATATAGTAAAGTTCTCTATTTTAAATAAAAAACTCATGTAAGTATTTTATCCACACATCCGAAACTAGAATATCATTATAAACAGTTAGATATTTTGATTTTGTTAGTTAAAAGTTGGTATTCAAAAGTTTACATCACTGATAAAAAAGAAATAAAAAAATATTAACGACAAATAAATCTCCAAAAAATTGAAAGACACGTCAAAAAGAAGTAAATATTAATTAAATATATATTCTAAAAAACAATTTTAGAAATCAATTTTTGATGCAAATTTTTATGATCATTATTAAAAAATAAAATTCTTTCATCCTTAAAATTTTGATAATTTTTTGTTAAATATTTTTTAAAAAAATTATTGTGAATTACCATATATTTTTTAAAAATAAATAAAAAATTAAAAAATTAATTTTGTTTTATATTTTTTGTAAATATTTATTTAAATATTGTTATATAAATTTAGATTTAATAAATAAACTGTTTATTAAATATATTTTTTATTATTTATAAAAAATATAATATTTATTAATTTTTTTTATTGTATTTTAAATAATTTAGAAAAAGTTTTGTTGATAACGTTTTAAAAGAACTTTTTTTATTTTTTGGTAACAGATTATGAGACTAGTAGTTAACCAGTGAAAGAGAAACCAAAATCCTCCGTCACCCAAATTCGCATACACTGGAGAACCAATATCAGAGTTTAGTAGCCCTACTACCCACACTCACCCCCGCCGCCTTCTCCATCACCGAAAACTCACGTCCACCGCTATCTCACCGCCGTCGTCGCATCTGCTCCAGTGGCCATCCCACTGCTCAAGCTCGTCTCTGCAGTCGCAACGCATCTCGTGTCACCACTCGTTCTTTCGTCGTACAGCCCCTGTTCTGCCGCGCTCCAGCCCTCCTCTGTCCAGTTTTGCCGCGCTCCATTTCGTGTGTCCATCGTGCTCCCTCTCCCTCACCTCTATGCTCTATGCCTTGGAAGGTATTTTTTGTTATTATTGTTTTCCGAGTTAATTGTTGTTTTTCTGAGTTAATTTCCTTGATTCTTGATTGTTGATTATTGTTTTTGTTGAGTTAATTATTGTTGATTGTTGTTAATTTCTCTAAGTTTAGTGTATTCTTGAGTTTGTTAATTTTGTTTTGTTGTGTCCTTTAATCCTTAGCGTTTTCTTGTTGAATGTCCTGTATTCTTGTTCTGCTATGGCGGTTGACATGTTGAGGTTATGCTGTTAGTGATACAAATGCATGTATTTTGAAAAACTATCTTCATTGTTTCTAGCTTGAACTATTTATATTTGTGAATCTAGTAAATTTATAATCTGAGTGAGTAGGATAACATATTTCAATTTTTGTTCTAGGCTTCCAAATCCATGCTGATTTTTGGATATTATCATCTATTACTCTGTTAGGGATTTTGTGAGCCTTTTAATGGTTATAATAAACTTTTCTTGATACTCTTGAGTGATACACAATAAACTTTTCTTAATACTCTTGAGTGATACACAATGATTGAGATTGAAATTTTATTTGTATTGCTTTTTTTCTCTGAAGCACAACAAATCTTTCATTTTAAGGCTCCAGCATTTTGACTCTGTAAACAACTATCATGGAATATTACGTGTTGGAAGTTACCTTTTGCTCTTTCATATTAGTTAAGGCTAATATTAATATATTGTCCTTCTAAATATTTATGCCATTTCTGAATTACCACAATACATACATGATATATCTTTTGTTTATTAAATCTACAGGTCCTGTAGCAGAAGATACGTTTTATTAATTGAATGCGAGTGTGCCTTGATGAAGATATTTATGCTAGTGATAGATTTGCCTCGATTAGTTGTCTCTTGCCTTCAGCTTTACTCAAGTTAGCTTCTGCTATTTCAAGAGTTTGTTTAGCTTCTTCTGGATCAATGTCACTACTCTTCTCGGTATCCTTTACTAAAATGGTGATCTTATTATTGCATATTCTAGCAAAACCACCCATCAGAGCCATTGTTACCCATTGGTCATTAAGGCGTATTCTCAAGATACCTATATCTACAGCTGTAGCAATAGGTGCATGATTTGGTAATACTCCAATTTGTCCACTATTAGTGGACAAAATAATTTCCTTCACTTTTGAATCCCAAACAATTTGATTGGGGGTCAGTACACAGATTTAAAGTCATTTCTTCAATTTTCCCTCCATTTCTAAGTTCGTAGCCTTCGCAGTTGCTTCATCGATATTACCCACCAAATAAAAGGCTTACTCGGGAAGACCGTCTAATTCTCCAGAAAGAATCAATTTAAACCCTCTAATTGTTTCTGCTAGACCTACATATTTTCCTGGCGAACTGGTAAATACTTCTACTACGAAAAAAGGCTGTGATAAGAAACGCTCAATTTTTCGTGCTCTTGCTACAGTTAAGCGATCCTCTTCGGATAATTCTTCCAACCCAAGGCTAGCTATAATGTCCTGAAGTTCTTTGTAATGCTGTAAAGTTTGTTTAACTCTTTGCGCAGTTTCATAATGTTCTTCACCAACAATCTGAGGTTGGAGCATAGTTGACGTTGAATCTAAAGGATCTACAGCTGGATAGATACCTTTGGCAGCCAATCCTCTTGATAGTACGGTCGTAGCATCCAAATGTGCAAATGTCGTAGCAGGAGCAGGGTCGGTCAAATCATCTGTGGGTACATAAACTGCTTGAATAGAAGTTATAGACCCTTCTTTGGTAGAAGTAATTCTTTCTTGTAAAGAACCCATTTCGGTACTAAGGGTCGGTTGATAACCTACAGCGGAAGGCATTCGACCCAATAAGGCTGACACTTCGGATCCCGCTTAGACGAATCGGAAGATATTGTCGATAAATAGAAGCACGTCTAGTTCATTAACATCTCTGAAATATTCCGCCATGTTTAGGGCAGTTAAACCAACTCTCATACGTGCTCTAGGCGGTTCATTCATTTGACCGTACACTAGAGCAACTTTTGATTCTCCAATAATTTTTTCATTAATTACTCCAGATTCTTTCATTTCCATGTAAATATCATTTCTCTCACGAGTACGCTCCCCCACTCCGCCAAATACGGATACACCGCCATGAGTTTTGGCAATGTTATTGATCAAAGCCTACTTAAGTGAATGCAGATCCACCTTCCAAGTATCATTGACTTAACCTTCTCCCAAATAAGACCAAAATTGATGCCAAATACAAGAAATGCCAACAGTGAGAGAAAACTACAAAAGATCAATACTACTGCTGAAGTTTTGTTTTATGAGAATGAAAAAGGGTCGGGCTCAAAGCCCCTTATCGGATCCCATTGAAATAGGATCCACACAAGGAAAAGCACTTGCCATTCGTTGGTTATTAGGGGCATCCCGTAAACGTCCGGGTCGAAATATGGCTAAAGAATTAAAAAAAATATTAATAAAATAATTTTTTTATAATAATAAAAAAGAACTTTGTTGTTTAACTTAATTCTTGAATTTCTATGAAAAAAAATCGGAAAAATCGGGCCCCTCTTTTTTATTGTATGTAATTTGTTCTCAATAAGGATATCCAAGAACAAACAATTTTTATTGGAAATATTCCTCTAATGAACTCCTTGGAAACTTCTATAGTAAATGGAATTTATAGAATTATAATCAATCAAATATTGGAAAGCCCTGGTATCTATTATCGGTCAGAATTGGACCATAACAGAATTCTGGTCTTTAGCTCTGTTGCTCTTAGAACAGCCTTCAATATGAAATGTTAATTAGCCCGTGGCTACTTCACTATTCAACTCGGGATGCTAACTGTATTCACAGCCTTCCATATCTTGGAACCAGATCTACTTTCTCATCGGCATTCTCTAAATGATTTACGTTATGGTCTTGAACTCTCGATATATCATATGTCTCAGCATGTTCTATTCGATACATGTAGGAGAAGAACCCGACTCGGTATTCTTTTCTTAAAAAAAGAAAAAGATAAGATCCTAGCTGCAGTCGAGGCTCCATCTCTAAATGGATAATATTTTTGTCTTAAGGGATACGAGTTTTTGAAAGTAAAGGAGCAATATAAACGCAGTTTCTATTGCTCCTTTACTTTTTTTTTTATACATATTAGCAGATAAAAAAAGAATGGAAACATAAATAGAATTAGAAAAAACAGAAAAATGATAACAAAATCCGTAGTTAAATCTGCCCAATTTTCCCTTCATGTATGGTTACCGGATGCTATGAAGGGGCCTACTCCAATTTCTGCTCTTATACATGCTGCTACTATGGGTCCTACCTCTCTATCTATTTTTGAGATGTTTGGATTTTTCAAAACTCCATGGACATGCAGAAGAGAAATGCTATTCCCACTCCTCAGTAACAGTCGGACGATAATAAAAGGTCATAGCAAACCCCGTTGCTACTTGGACTAAAAAGCAAGTAAGTGTAATTCCTCCTAAACAATAAAATATGTTGACATGAGGAGGGACATATTCAATGGTTCAATGGTCCAACCGAAGTCAAATTGTGGTTGAACCAGTTTAATTAAAAATAAAATAAAATAATTAAAATTTTCAAAATGAACATTATGTTTCATCATTAAAATAAAAAATTTCTAATTAATTTATAATCAACAACAAGCCAACAACTAAGAAATTAACTCAGAATTAGAACAATAGTACAAAATTAACTAAGAAAATTAACAACAATCAACAATAATTGAAGCAGAACAAAAACAACAATCAATTCCTGATTTTTTCTGATAGTTACATGTAGTGACACGGACACAAATGCATGTATTTGAAAAATTCTCTTCATTGTTCCAGTAATAGAAAAGTTTAAGGAAGATAGAGTCTCGAACTGAACAACTATATCTGAGCAAGGGATTCCAAAATGGGAATGATAGGAAGATAGCCCCTAAGATCCTTTTAACATAAGCATAAGCATTGAACACTTTAGACTAGGAGGTAAAGCATTCAGGAGCTGTTACAGAATAAGGTCTGACAGAATCAGCTGTAAAAATAGATTCTCCGCATGCCATGTCTGTGCTTTACCCTGACTTTACTCTAAAAAGCTCTTTCTTTGCAAGTGGCAAGCAGACTATAGCTATGGTTCTATGGTTAATGACTTAATGCTGGAAAGAAGGGTATTCAGGTTTGTTTTTCTTTGTAACGCTGTAAAGTTTGTTTAACTCTTTGTGCAGTTTCATAATGTTCTTCACCAACAATCCGAGGTTGGAGCATAGTTGACGTTGAATCTAAAGGATCTACAGCTGGATAGATACCTTTGGCAGCCAATCCTCTTGATAGTACGGTCGTAGCATCCAAATGTGCAAATGTCGTAGCAGGGTTGGAAGTTAGCTTTTGCTCTTTCATATTAGTTAAGGCTAATATTAATATATTATCCTTCTAAATATCTATGCCATTTCTGAATTGTCACAATGCATACATGATATATTTTTTGTTTATTAAATCTACAGGTCCTGTAGCAGAAGATACATTTTATTAATTGAATGTGAATGTGCCTTGATGAAGATATTTATGCTAGTGATAGAATAGAAGTGTTTTTATTTCTGAAGTCTCACTCTTTTGATTGGGCTGTTTAACACTTCAAACCTCAGATATAGTTGTTCAGTTCGAGACTCTATCTTCCTTAAACTTTTCTATTACTGGAACAATAAAGAGAGTTTTTCAAATACATGCATTTATGTCTGTGTCACTACATGTAACTATTAGGGGTGGGCAAAAAAATCCAAATTCTGGATTTTAATCCAAATCCAAACCAAACCATTTAAAAAAAATCAGTTTTAAAAAAAAATCCAAACCAAATTGTATTTATTTTATAATTTAGTTTTTGATCCAATCCATTTAAATGGTTTTAAATCCGGATCCAGATCCAGATCCACATTAAGATCCAAATCTTAAAAAAACCCTAATTTCGGATTTCTGATTCGGTGAACTTTCCTCTTCTACTCCTTCGCTTCTTCTCTTTCGATCGGGGAGTCTCCACTCTCCACCGCAGCCGGCACCGAAGCAGGCAACTGGCACCAGCACCGTCTCATTCAACGTTGAATGGGTCTCACCTCTGTTTGACTGTTTCTCTTCTTCTGCCTTTGGTCTTCTCCCCCGTCATCTTCAGTTCTTCACCGTCGCTGACTCATTGTATCAAGCTTTCATTGTATCAAGCTTATCAATCAACTCTACAATTTCTGTCATAGTGTGGGACATATCTGAATCTAGTTCCAGCACAAGCAGAACAAGCAGTAGCCCCTGTTCTAGTTCTCTGTGCCAGGTTTTTGTCTATTTCCATTTTATTTTATTAAGTTTGATTAATTTCCAGGTTCTTTGTGATTTAAGACCAAGAGAATTATACTAAGAGAAATCAGCTACTAAGAATAAGGGTTAGGGTAGTTAGAAGCTCAATCATATGATATATAAACTGAAATTATGAAGCTGCATTGGTTGAGTTTGTGTTGCTGGATTTGTGCTTGATTATGTTGTGGCGAATGTTTAATTGATTTTCATGAATATGTGATTTTATATTGTGATGATTGAATGCTAATGTTATAAGGAAAATTGGTTTGTCAATTTGATGAGTGGTGCTAATGTGGATCAGCCACACGTATTTGGAGATGCTAATCAACAGAGTGGATTTTGGCCTAACACATTTTTCCATTGAAACAAACAAACGAAGAAATTCAAGTGTTATAAGTGTGGGTTCCTTTGTTGAAGTTGGATCTTTTCATGTTTAAAATAAGTATGATTTGGCATATGCATATTTTTATATGAGATGTTATCTTCTGACTTGGACTTGTTATCTTCACATGTCGAATCGCTTTGGTCTGTGGCATAATCTTCCTTTTTGTTGTTATCTTCCCCTGTCATATTGCTTAGATCTGTGGCATAATCTTCCTTTTCTTCCTTTGTTGTCTCAACATCTTTCATGACAGCTAAGAAATCACCACTTCTCTTCTTGTAAGGTGTATAGTGTTCCTCTGGCTTCACATCCTTCAATTTTTCTGAAAGATTCTCAAGATTATTGCTAGCTTCAGTGAAGTTTGATTGGATACTATTTTCTTGCATTCTAACATTCCTGTTAAGAAGCTTAACTCTCTTGATTTCCTCCTCCAATTCCTTCAGCAGCTTCTTGGTTTTTTCTGAATCATCTAACAGCATTTCCTTGTCCTCTTCCAAGCTTTTTATATTTGTCTCAAGTTTTTCTGCTTCTAACATTAGCCTTTTTACCTTTCTGAATCATCTAACGGGACATATCTGTTTCGGTGCACCATTGGTTGCTTATGCTAGCCAGCCAGATATACAGTCTACACTTCCCAGGTTCATGAGTTCACTTGGCACAGTGCTGTGAAATTGACTTTTGTTTCACATTCACTATTAAATATCATCTTGAACCTGTCTTTTTTTTCTACTTTATTTCCTGATTAATAGTTTTGATTCTTTTTTTTCTTTTTGGGGTTGTCAATTGTGTGGGTTCCCCTTTTTTTGCTTTAGGTTGGATCTCTGTTTCTTGTATTTGCCAATTTGTTACTGATTTTAAATTTTGAATTTGTGTCCAGGTCTGTGCTGGTTGTTCTGGGAATTGTATCAGAATCTCAGGTTACAAGTCAGGTACAAACTAGTCAAACAGAGACTGCAGAGACATCCAACTCCGAAAAGGATACGGCGACAGAAAAATCTAAAGAATCATCTACGGCTAGCTGAACTGTAAGTGGTGGAATCTATTATTCAATCAATAGAAAGCCTAGATCCAATTAGACTAACTGGTGCTGCGACTTGTCTCAATAGTATAGGGAATGAAGAACCAGTACTGATAAACTTGTCACATATACCTAGATATAGATTCTAGTTTGGCCATGCTGCTACCTCTCAATAATCTTGGGGAATGAAGAGCGAGATGAATTTATTACAATTAGGTAGGTCTAGATAGTTTTTGGGCATGAGCCTGTATCATTCCTTCCCTCACTAACAATTCTGTCATAGTGTGGGACATATCTGTTTCGGTGCCTTGGTCTAGTTGAATTGAATGTTTAGAAAGAAATTCTTCCTTAAGTGTTTCAATCCTTTCATGAGATTCCTTAACCTTTTGGAATGCTGCATTAGCTTCTTCAGAGTTAATAAGATCTATGCATAGTGATCTTTTCAATTTGTCTCTCTATAATATATATTGTAATTGATTTAAAAAAAAAAAACACAGCTTTGATCTGATGAGTTTCATAAATCAACAATTAAGAAAATTATTTCTTTAGTTTTTACACTATGCATATAGTGTTGTATTTTGACCCGTTCTACTTTTGCTGTGCATATATATGCTTCATAATCCATGAAATAATAATAATAATAAATAATAATAAATATATAAATAACAAGATTTTCCAATGTGCATAGGCACATATAGTACTAGCTAATTTATTAGTCATCCTCATATAAATAACTATAAATTTTCAACTCTTTACCTTTTAAATGGTAGTAAGTAGTAACAGTATTAGTTAATATAAATTGGTGTACCATACCGTAGAAGCTATTAGCTAAGCCACTCTTTTTTGGTGAACCAAAATAAATAAATAAAATTACATATGATATGATTATTATGATGAGCAATGATACATGAAGAGTAAATATTATTATTTTTGAGGTACAGGACAATAATTTTCATAAATTTTTAAAAACTAGTTTTAAAATTGGATTTTTGGTTGAAGAAACTGGTTTTAAAATTGGATTTTCAAAAACTGGTTTTAAAACTGGATTTTTGGTTACCAAAAATCTGGTTTTAAAACTGGATTTTATAAAAAAACTGGATTTTAGATTTGGATTTTAAAAAAACCAGATTTAAAACTGGTTTTGCATGTAAAACCGAATTTAAAACCGGTTTGTAAATAAAACTGGATTTAAATTTTAAATCCGGTTTAGAACCGGTTTTTGTTTTTTCAAATCGGTTTAGAACCGATTTTGCTCTTCAATCCAGTTCTGATTTGGTTTCCTGAACCATAAAACTGGTTTTGAAGTGGATCCAGTTTGGATTTTTAAAAATCCAAACCATGCCCACCCCTAGTTTAAAGTTGTTTGTGAACTTTTAATAGTAAATTATAGATAATTTATTATGTGAAATTGTGAAATTTTAAATTTTATTAGCTTACAATTCATTGGATTTAATATTTGAAATTGTATAAAATTTTTAATAATTTTATTTTATATTTAATTAAACCGGTTGAACTACTAAATTATTAAACCAGTTAATCTACCGATTTATTGTCGGTTCTCGCAACCTTGGTTTTTTGTTCTTGTTTTTGTTCATAGCTCTTGTTGTTTGTTTTGTTTTTGCTTATCAGAATTATTTTTCTATTCTTTTTTTTTTTTTTTCTAGCAGCAGAGAAAGAAGAAGAACAACTCGAGCATGGCACAAATAGCAATGCCCGTAGCTCCCTCTCTCGCCCTAATCTCAAACCCTAGACCTCTTTCCAGAGCCGTCTATTTCCCTGTTCTCAACCCTCCCAAGGTAACATAAAACAAACTCTACCTAACATTTCTGAAATTTCTTTGTTTAATTTTGAATTTGTGTGCTCAGGCGAGAGGGTTAAGCATAGAGTGCGCTCGTGTTGGCGGAGTGGAGATTCCGAACAACAAGAGAATCGAGTTCTCGCTACAGTACATCCATGGAATCGGAAGGAGCAGAGCTCGCAAGATTCTCTGCGATATAAGCATGGACAACAAGGTCACTAAGGATCTCAGTGAAGAGGAACTCATCACTCTTAGAGATGAAGTCTCCAAATACGTCATTGAAGGGGATTTGGTTAGTTTCCTTTCAGTTAAACCATTCAATTAATTAAGAAGAAAGTTTACTTTATTGATGTGTTTATTGATTTTCTCAGAGGAGGTTTAATGCGCTGAATATAAGGAGATTGAAGGAGATTCAATGTTACAGAGGAATAAGGCATATTCAGGGGCTTCCTTGCCGAGGACAACGTACGAAGAACAATTGCCGGACCTTGAAGGGTAAGAAGGTTGCTATTGCTGGCAAGAAGAAGAAGTAATCGACTCCGTGAGTACAATTCAATTCCTTGTAATTTCTTATTAGCAATGCTGCATTCTGTGTAATCTGTGCTTATTTTGTAAAATACTTATTACTAGCTTATATACCTGATCTGCATGGGCAATTGAGTAATTTGACTTCATTCTTCAAAATGCAGTTTTACTATTGGAGTGTGATTTGTATAATCAATTATTTAATGCATCAGATTATTTGATAATAAGCATAATGAGAAAGTAATTTCCCTTCTAGTTTATTCAATGTTTCAGTTAGCACATTTGCAATTGTTCTCTCCTCTGTTTCTGTTCTTAGTCTCATCTTGCAGCTTGATAGTAACTCTGAAAATAATGTAATTTGTTAATGTTTGCACCAGTTCAGAACATAATGTTGTACCTTTGTAGCGAGACAAAACAATTTGTTGAAATTCTTAGTCATACCTTTTTAAATTATGTCCTCAAAATTCCTTTTTGAATGTCAATTAATCTAGCTAGAGGAGTTTTTCCCAGTATGGTTTTATATGCCTTTTGTATTCCTTTCTAGTAATATGGTTTAATCTCTCTAAATAACTTGGTCATTTTTCTTCTCAATTGATTTTGTCACTTTGATTTCTTTTATTGTTGTTTCTTTGATTTATAATTTAATTCCAGTGAGTTCAGTTTATAAGTAAACACTTCTACCATGTTTCACCAAAAGTAATAAAAGAAAAAGAGAATGAGAATACTTTTACCATGTGGTACATGGTGTTTCCTGTTGGAAAGCAAGAATATGTTATTTAGTTGACACTTGAAAAAGTGTTTTACTGCATAAAGAACGGTGTATAATTCTGTAACTTTAAGTTGGTTTATACTTTTTTTTGACAATTACATTGCTTTAGCTGACTCAATGATGGAAATTTCCCTAGGAATACAAGCCTGACACATGACTCTTTTTCTTATCTGTAGACTTTAAACATGCAAACTGAGGGTGTGAAAAAAACCTTACTTTTATTCCCCTTGCTCCAGCATCTGTGGTAATCATAAATGTTTTAAATGCTGCATTTCCTATCTGCTAATTTGCTATTTGTTGCTAATTTAATGTCAAAAAGAAATTGGTGTATTATGTCAAATTCTATCTCTGGAAGGACAAAATGCCAACCAAAATATCATTTGTTTCTTTAGAAGGATATTTTGTCAAAAAAATAAATCTTTTGGAAGCTAAAACAGTAAATTACTATATTCGGTACGATTCTTAATAGAGACAAACTAGAATCAGTGATCATAGAATAAAAATTTCTTTGCTCTCATGGTCTTTACAACATGTAAATGTAATGTTGCTGATCAGGTAAAATTTCATTTTTTAACTTAAAAGTGTAGGATTTCTTTGTAGATCAAGATCCGGGTAGTTGGTTTCTATCTAGAGCATGAATTCTGTCTAAGTAGATATCTATTATGTCCTTAGGATTGGATAGAAAATTGATTACTGTGCTAAATTAGATTGTGGATTCAGTTTGTAAGATTTTCCAAAACAATGATTTTCCTAATGGTTTTCCCAACATCGATCTCTATAGTATGTATGTATAGAAAAGGTAAAGTTTAAAATCAGATATATGAGATGTTTTGTTGTGTTGTTAAACTTGTACATTGTTGCTGAAGTTGTTTATCTCAATAAGTATTTGTTGAAGTGAATCCTAAATTCGGTTGTTTAATAATATGCATAGCCTGCTGCACTTTTCATTGCAATGGCTGGCGCTATTATACTTGAACACTTGATTCCTCAGGTAATCTATGAATTAGGTTTATGATTTATAGTTTTTTTTTTACGGAAAAAAATATTTTTCATTCATAGAGAAACCAAATGGCACATACAAATGTCATAGAAATATCAATTCTACATTGATAATAAAAAGATAAATATTCTATGTATTAAACTATAATCTAATAGGAGGCACAATATTTGATTACTAAAAATCTTAAAAAGTAAAAACAGAAACAAATATAAGTCTCTTTTATTTCTATAGATTTATACACACGTGATGCAAGACAGGAAGATACATCTTCTTTTCCATATAAATTTGAATATTTTTAAGATTTGAAAGTTTTTTTATGAACAAAAATATTTTTTCGTGGAAAAAGATCTGTAGCTCAAATTACTACTAGCATTCATAAAGGGAATCAAGAGCACCACTACAAAAGAGGAAAAAAAATACTACGGATGGGTTATTAAAATTAAAACCAGGAACATAGAGCTAAATTCAGGTTTGATAATGGTCTACAATGAGAACCTTAGAAGGAAAGTGAACAATCACAACGGGGTTATTATAGATCTAGATTTGAATCTCTAAAAAGAAATAGAAGCACAAACAAAAATCACAACCAAGAAAAGGGGCGTGCAGGAGAAAGGAGGGAGAGGAGGCGGCAGCAACGACAGCAGCAGCGGATGGTGTGGACGGTGGAAGAGTGATGGTGGTGTGGGTGATGTGAAAAGTGAAGAGAAAAAATAAAACTGTAGCTGTAAAAACAAAGAAGATGATGGATGGTAAGGAAGGGAGAGAAAGAGAAGAAGAAAAAAGGAGAAGGTTAAAGGGAAGGGAGCAGGGGAGAGCCACTGCAATCCAGATTGAGGCGGCAGCAGCGGTGACCCTTTGGGAGGCCTTGTGTTTTCCCTCACGGAAGAGAAAGGGCCGTATTTGTGTTTTTGCAGTAGCTTGAGATTTGTAGTTGTTGTACCATAGTGATTAAAACTAATTGTTTGCTTAATTCATCCGGTTTACATGCTTAGTTCAAGTTGATATTATCAAATACTAGCAAGAGTTTTAGTTTTTCTCCCAATTTGTTTGGTATTATGACAGAGTTAAATTTTAAAGTGATATCTGAGATTAATTACCTGGATTAAAATAGTCTTTAAGATCTTAATTGCATTAATTACATTCTTAAAATTAGCAAAAATGTACTACACTAGTTTTTAACGACATAATGAGACATTTGATAAAAGAAAAATGCTAGTTGTACAACACTAATCAATCTTTAATCAAATTTAAATAATATTTAATTATTTTTTTATTGAAATATATTCTTATTTTGTAGATACATATCTATAAATGAATTTAATTTAAATTTTAAAAGCCATCCACTTCATATCATAGTTAGTTAATGTGACTTTGTTTTTTTTACTTAACTTCACCTAACAAATAAAATTTTTTTATTTCTTATTCTATAGGATATTCACACTACATTAGTGAATCCAAAACAAAAAAAAAGTACCTTTCTACTAAGTTCTCCCTCTCGTCTTCATTAGTGAAGACGTATTACCACCTTCCAGTTGAAGTACTTTCTCGTTTTGTATTGGTGAAAGGTGTCATTATTTTTCACACATGTGTTTATGTAATTTGTTAAGAAATATCATGTTTAACATTTTTAATTATATTTAAAATAAATATAAAAATTCTATTCTTATTTAATTGGAACATTCTTATTTAATTTTATTAATAGAGTTGTTACAAATAAAGTACTTTGTACGTAAGTAGTTTGAATAAAGAAAAAAAAATCTGAAGTTTAAGAGGGAAGATGTAGATGGTATGGTCATATTTTTTAATTATAACATATCTGATAGTATGATATTTTATTCAAAATATTTTTAAAACACATCTAAAATTAAACTTAAATACACATCCAAAATTATAAGAATGCACTCTAAATATTTTATCTACACATCCAAAATTCATGTAAAAAAATTTATATATGTACATAAGAACATAATGAACAATATAAACACATCCAAAATTAAGTATTGACACGTCTAAATTAGATTAACATTACAACTCTAAAAAAAATACAGACACTTCTAATATTATACATAAATTTAAAAAAATAGAACATTTTATTAAGTGAAAAAAGAAAGATAACATATTTTCACGGATAAACTCAACCAAATTTTTTTAGAATTTTGCAAGTAGAATTACCAAATTTTGAATTCTAACTAATTTAATTTTTGGATGTGTATTTAAATTGTAATACATTAATAATTAAATATATTAAATTTGAAATAAAAATTTAAATTTTAAATTTTAAATTTCAGTTTTATTTAGTTTGTATTTTGAATGTGTATTTAATTTTAAAAAGATATTAAATCTATTTAGAATTTTTAGATGTGTTTGTTTTATTTTTCTTAAATTATTGTAATAAAAGACTAAATATTGTACAACTTTTAAAGGATTCTTAGTTTAATTGTTGCTAGAAAAGGATTGGTATTTTTTGCCAATTTCAAAAACGATATGTAATCGGTAGAATTGAAATTTAAAGAACTATTTTGATTTATATTGCTAATATAAAAA
Organism: Arachis hypogaea; assembly: GCF_003086295.3. Taxonomy (NCBI): domain Eukaryota; kingdom Viridiplantae; phylum Streptophyta; class Magnoliopsida; order Fabales; family Fabaceae; genus Arachis; species Arachis hypogaea. Next base: position 14,625,244 of record NC_092039.1, read on the forward strand.
ACTACCTTGAAGTTTAACTCGAATCATAGGTTATAGGTTTCTTTTTTCATGATATTGTAGCTGATAGTTTGATGTAGCCAGTATGCTAGCTCAATTACTTAAAGGACCTAGCCGATCCAATGATAATTGGGCCTCTTAACTAATAGTGTCATGATTGAGGTAGGTTGCACTTAAATATTTTGAGTTGCCCAACAAAAAACCAATAGCTTGAATTTTAGGATCCACATTCTGAATAGTACTGTATCTAAATATTGAGCTGTTATTCTCTAGGCTTGAACTAGTTATAAAATTTGAAATTGAAACTGAAGAGTAACCTTTTAATCATCTTTTAGAATTTTTTTGTGCTGCTTGATGCTAATATACTCAAATAATGGTGCTTTCTTTTTAATCAGTGGTGCTTAGCACAATAGTTAATGTTCGAACCAACTAGCTGAATCATAATCATGTTCTTCAGGTCCAAGATGAGCAAGTTGTAATTAATTTGTGGCATTGAGGATCATGTAATTAAAAAATAAAAGAATGGTTAGTTCTTGATCTTGTTTGTGACATGACATGTGTGACTAGGACTGTTGTATGTTAATGTGTGGTTATCCATAATAAAATGGTTATGATGATTTTGGACAACAAAACCTTAAAGCCTTATCCAAAATTATCTTCTTTGTTGGGCCATAAACATTGGTTACTTGACTTAAACGGAACTGAAATTTGGGCCCTACTAGACAAAATGCAAGACATTTTCTTGATAGGCTTATCAGCATAATCCTATTTTCCCCCTCAAATTCTCGGATCACATGTCGGGGACAATTACTAATAGAACTTATTGGCTTAAATGGAATTAATTCTTAAGGTACTAAAGAAAATTAAATATCTTAAAACGAGTTTTTCCGTGGATATTTAAAAACATGTAATACTAGATGTGCACTAAAATCAGCTATTAAAATTAATTAGTAATATAAAATAATATATAATAATAATTAATTTTGGTAACTAATTTTAATATACACCTATATTTTTGTTTAAGGATCAAAATGACACTTTAATATAACATCGTTATTCAAAGGCTGTAAATAACCTATGATCCAAAAATCAAGATTGATACTTCTAGTAGTAATATATTTGAATGCATGGTTTAAAGTTATATGAAATTAGTCTTGTATTAAACATAAGATATCGCTCGGGTTTTTCCACTATATAGATTTTTTATGCAATTTTTTTTTTTAAGAATTTATGCTCGTTATGAAATGGTGCTTTCATTTAGAATTAACCGATCAAAGAGGATTATTGGTGGAGGGTTATAGGCAAAAGAGGAATTGTCTATAATTGAATTAATCGTTACCAAGTGAAATATTTCGTAGAGTGCAAGTCTTACAATAATATCTTAATATTTTATTAATACTAAAATACAAACTAATTTTTTAATATTTTTAATGATATTTTTAAATATAAAGATTATTTAAGATATTATTTATTTTATAAATAATAATATATACTAATCCTACACTTATTTTAAGAATATAAATTAAAAATATTAATAAGTACATAATGTTATTTGAATGTATCAAATGATATTCAAAAAAATATTTTTTAATTTTTATTAAAATAAATTAAACATAAAAATATACGTGTATCAAATAAATATCTCGTCTAAACTGTGTCTAATACATAGACAAAATAATTCATTGAAGTTGTAACAAATTTTAACGCAGTGATTCTTTCTATTAATTTGCTAGGTGAGAATTCAGGTGTAGTCGACTTTACGTGAAGTTGATAATTGAGAATCGTTAGATGAAAATTTAGTCAAATAAATCAAATTATCTAATAACTCTCAATTTTAACATCACGTAAGTCTACTGCATCTGAGTTTTTTCACCAATTTATTATTGATGTTCTAAAATATCAAGGCATGTCTGAATACATGAACATATAACAGATGAATATCGAAAGGCTAAAAAAGAATTGATGATCCAAAAGTTAGGGTTGGTGATAATAAGGAGTGATAACGTTCTATACATGCACATATAACAAAAGAAATCATGATTATTGGAAGGACGCAAAGAATGATCCACAAATTAAGGTTTGCAGTGCACATACACACCAATGGATTATTGGTCTGCCACTATCTATATATTCAAGGATTGAATTTGTTATAACATCGAATCAAATCGTCTATTTGTATATTAAAAAGCGTTACCATATCCTCTATGCAAGAATCTTGGACTTATATACATATTTATATAATTTGTTAATACATTCTTTGTTTTGTGGTGATCAGAGCAATGACCTGTAACATCTAGAAGCTCGGATTTTTTATTTATTTATTTTTGAGGGAAGAAAATGAAGGTGGCGTAAGATAAAATCGAACTACCTGCAGGATAATGCAAATTAAAAGAAATTCTCGCAAATTGGTCATTCCAAGTAATCCTCTTGGTATAATAATAATAATAATAATAATAATAATAATAATAATAATAACCATTAAATTTTTGAAGATTTTAATTTTAAATTAATTAATTTTAAATTAGTTTGATATTTAATGATATGGGAGTAAAATTTACTTTTTTTTTTATTTTGAGTATCAATTTTTCAAATATACACCAAAAATTTCTCTTTAAACAGAACAAAAGAAACAATAAAATGTAAATTGAAATTTAAAGACTTAAATTATAAGAAAAGGGTTACATGATAAAATGAAATAAAAAAACTTCTACAAAGTTAAAAGACTTTTCAAAAATAAAATGAATAATTCGAAAGCTTTAAGAAAAAGACAAGATTACTTTACTAAAATGAAATAGCTTGCATAAAAAAAGTATAGAGAAATTTAAAAAAAATGTAAAGACATATAAAGAATTTTATAGAAAAAAAGTTTGTAACAGATTCAGAAAATTATTGAGATATATAAATGTGCAAGAGTATCTTTTGAAAATAAATTTTAGCTTTTATTTTTTCTAAATTTTGTACATTTATAAATTTTTTTAACTAATCATATCTTGCCACATGTTCTTCATAAAAAATCTTAAAAATAGTTATTTCTGCCAGATGCATAAATTATGTAATTATCTTCCGCTTTTTAGACGATCAAATCTAACATTAGTTAACCGCTCTGTTTTACTTTAACGACAAACCTCATCGAATTAATTACCTTTTTTCTATCGGTAACCTTTCTTCAACAAAAATTCATCACACTCAACAAAACTTGTCACATACAACTTTCAACGCCAATTGCAACATCTTCAACTTATAATTTATTTTATTTGATGTAACACTATATGATAATAAACAATAGACATGTATGTTCTTCTGCCAATTGATAGTGCGAAACAAAACAAAATTGCACATGTATTTTATTATCTACAGTGGTGTGTGTCTTGTTACTGTCATATGAATATGAAATAATGTAGTTTTATACTGTAAAATATTCATTATCTTTTGAATTTTTATACAACTTTTATTAATTATTCTCTATTTATTATGAATCTTTATCAAAACAAGTAAAATTTTGTTCAAAAAATTAGTATTTATATAATAATTTTTCATAAATAAACACATCACAGTAATTAATAGTATATATAAGCACTACAATTAACTTTTACGTAATAAATTAATAAAAAAACATAATGTGTCCATCATTTATTATTATAGAAAGTTAAATTGATATTTTTTCTTTCAAAAATTAATTAGTCCAAAATTAAAATTTTTAAGTCTTAATTGTCTTTTTAATCTAATAATAATAATAATAATAATAATAATAATAATAATGGATACTACATTTTCAATATTATAACTAACATGATTTGATTGAAGAAGTTTCTTGCATTGCATATTATTCCTAGACTTGGTTCCAACTTTCTATCAACATGGGCCCCACTTCATATTCTCTTGTGGATGTGAAACCAAACCAAATAATAATTCATTCCTCTACACCCTGAGTTATACTGTGATCTTTATTTATTGTAGTTTGGTTTGTATAATAATATTAGTAAGGACATACATGATAAATATTCAACGAATCATACTCTAAATTTATTCTTTAATAATTATTATTTTAAATAAATTAATCTTTAATAAAATGAATAGAAACTTATTCTCAAATCTTCTAAAATATTATAATTTATAATAAACTAATGATAATAAATTAGTCTCTATTTTTTTAAAATATAACAATTAATCTTTAATTTTAAAATAAAAATAGTACGAAAAATGGATTAAATTATAAAATTTTAAAATATAATAAATATATTTTTTTATTTTATTAGAAACTAATTTATCTAGTATTCAAAAATATCATAGACTAATTTGTAATTATTTTATTAGATTAATTTATTTAGAGTGATGATATATAGTATAAACATATATGCTAATTGACAACATAACATTGAACACAAAGATACATAGCTTCTAACAATAAATACTAATTGAGTTAGGTGCCGCAACTTTGTGTAAGTCAAGCTGGATGTGTTGGACTAAATTAAAGAAAACTATATAATTGACAAATCAAAGCATGTTATTAAGCGAGCATAACATGACTTTAACTTCATCATGTAAGAAAACTCCCAATTGGTTAATTATAGTTCAATTATTTTGCTTCATCTCTTAAGAAAACTACTCCTAATAATTAATCCATTAGGTTCATTTTTATTTAATTTTTTGAGGGAAAGCTAAGCAAAGCAATGTCTTCACGTCACTACTAACTATATGGTATAACTTATTAAGGATAAGAATGTGTACATGCATAACATAAATACCCCATACTCATACCATGCATATACCATTATTTGTATTTGTACTTTGTATATTTGTACATTATTTATACTGTTGTATGTAGCAGCTTCTCCATGATGTGCTGCTGAGGTGGTTCTTCATCAAACCTATCTCATCATGAGTCATGAACCAACAAGTAGGGTCAATTATTAGCCATGTTTTCTTCTTTTTTTTTAAAAAAAAAAATATTTCCTTTAATCAAAGATCAGATAGGTATGTCAATTAACCACATGCTAAGTTTTCTTTGTCTTAAAAATATGTATTAAATGTATTTGGTAAGCATGTAAGAAATTTTTGTAGGAGTGGTGATATTTGCGTATAAGCACAATCTAATAGTAGAAACTTAAAATACTAGAATAAGGATCACATCAACATTCAATTAATAGTTAAAAAATAATCAACGTCGTCGCTACACAATTTTAAAAGGTCTAGTTTTAAAAAATCATTTTCTCTTGGATTTGGAATCTGAGTATGAAAAATTGACACCAAAATTTCATGTCTTTCTATCTATAGAATTTCAAATACTCGAATATAATATTTTTAATAATAAAAAGTTGGTTTAATTACTTTCTTGATTTCTATAATTTTTACTAAATTGTAATTAAATTATATTTTTATATTTTTTTAATTGATTTCTACACTTTTTTTTAGTTTTGTAATTAGATAATTTTTATATCAAAAACCGTTAAAATTAATAATATTTTAATAAAAAAATATGTGATTAAAGATCTAATTAAGTCTGTAATTTGTAAAAAAATATTCAATTGATTTTAATACGTTTTACATTAAAAGTGACCTAATTACAAAATAAAAAAAAATGTGTAGAGACCTAATTTTTTTTTAGAAAAAAGTATAAAGACCTATTTATAAATTTAGTAAAATTATAAGAACCAATATAGTAATTAAACCTAAAAAAATTTCAAACTAACATTTTATCTAAAAAAATCTAAAAGTTGAGTATTGTGTATGAAAAAATCAACACTACAAAATCATATCTTCTATAAAATTTTAAATATTCCAATAAAATATCTTAGAAATCAACACTACAAAATCATATCTTCTATAAAATTTTAAGTATTCCAATAAAATATCTTAGAAAGAAGATACCTAATTAGGAATTAGAATTTCATTTTAAGAAAGAAAACGATTGGATGTATTTTTTTATCAGATAAATTAAACTGCCCCGAATTCTATGTATTAGGTTATAAATTCATCCAATTTTACACATTAGATCATAAACTCATTCACTCAATATTTAAAAGAATTTCTATCTATTCCAAATTTTAAATCCAAATACAACATATTACAAAATAGATGATTTGTCACTTCAATTAAGCCTTCGGCTTGATTGGAGTGCATATAGATTGTCATAGCGTTCTGATCCAAAAGAATGAGAGTGTTGAAAATGAGAAAGCCCCACAAAAGAATGTGATATATGTATGTGGGTCCAATTAATTTATGATCCAGTTGGAGTGTGTTTCGGCCTTTGCCACCTCAACAATCCATCCTCTCTCTATCTCTTTGGACACTGTTTTTAGCACGTAGCCAACACATAATATAAGCTTGCATGCAACTCCTCCAATAATCAAACGAGAATCTCATACATTATTAATTTATTATTGTCCAAGTCTGGCAGCCACCACAATAATATTAATATTCATATCAGTTTATGATATTCAAAAATATTTCATCTACCTTAAATATCGGTCATTATATATTATTTATTATATTATTCGTGCAATTAAAGATATGTATGATGGGGTCACAATTAGTGTGAAGACTTAAGATGGTGTGACAGAAGAATTTTCTATTGGTATAGCATTATACCAGGGATCATCCTTAAGTCCATACATTTTCACATTAGTCTTCAAAGTACTCACAAAGCACATCCAAAAGCCTGTACCATGATGCATGCTTTTTGCCGATGATATCGTCCTTATGGGAGAGTCAAGGGAAGACCTAAATAAGAAGTTGGAGTTATGGAGAGAAGCTCTAGAAGTGTATGGTCTGTGTATAAACCATAGCAAGATAGAATATATGGAATGTAAGTTCACTTTGAGAAGGAAAAACCCTAATATAGAGGTGAAGATTGGAGAAAACATCCTACGAAAAGTTAAAAGTTTTAAATATCTTGGGTGCATCATACAGGATAATGGAGAAATTGAACAGGATGTAAATCATAGGATCCAAGCAGGTTGGTCAAAATGGCGGAGTGCATCTGGTTTTATATGCGACAAAAAAGTGCCTTTAAAACTTAAAGGTAAATTCTATCACACCGCTATAAGATCGGCTATGCTTTATGGTACAGAGTATTGGGCGACTAAAAGGGAGCACAAATATAAGTTGAGTGTGGCAGATATGAAGATGTTGAGATGGAAGAGTGGTTATACACGATTGGATAAAATAAGGAACGAAGATATAAGGAAGAGAGTTGGAGTAGCACCCATTGTGGAAAAGATGATTGAATCGCGTCTCAAGTGGTTTGGACATGTGAGAAGAAGACCGATAGAACATCCAGTTAGGAGGGTGGATGAGATGGAAGATAAATAAGGGGCGAAAGATAGAAGAAGACCATCTATGAGGTGGTCAAATAAGATATACATATAAACGGTCTCTTTATAGACATGATACATGACAGAATACAATGACGTCGTTTAATTTATGTAATTGACTCCACTTAATGGGACAAGACTTTATTGTTGTTGTTGTACATAATAATTCAGATTTTTTTAACTAAAAAATAATCAATTTGTCATAATAGAATAATTAAATATATAATAGAAGAAGAATAAAAAAAGTAGTGTAATAACTTTTTTATAAGATATCAACTACATATTTTTATATATGGTAATTAATTGAAGATTTTTTTGTATAAATTACATGGTTGTATATATATATATACTTCATTTTAATAATATCTTCGCTGCATTTAAAAATAGTAATATTATAAGTGATGTATTATAGTAAAATGAATAATATCATATCATAAGATAATGAATAAATAAATTTAGATCATAATAAAATCAAATGCTAAAAACTAAATCCTAAAATGTTAAAAATTAATTAGAAAGTCATATAATTATATAAAATAGTTATAAGATTCTTTCTACTTTTTAATCTTGATTATTGTTATTAATGTAAAATGTTCTAATAATATTTGGTCGAACTTGCCAATCTCAATCTCATATAAAATTATTCCTCTATCTCGCCTAGTTCAAATTAAATTAAAAGAATGGATCATACTTGGAAATTGAAGAAATATTTTTTCTTTTATTTAATTCACTTATTTTTGTTTATATATGTTTTCTCCTACTTAAGAATCTGATTCATATTTGATATTCCTACAACTGCATTAAAGAAGATTGCGAATCATATGTTGAAATTTTGGATTATTGCTTTTCAATTTGGATCAGTATGAATTTACTTGGTAATAAGCAGGCCAACTGATGATAAGATAATATATATCATCACAACCAATAATAATTAGCCTATTTCTTTATTTGCCATTTTTTATTTAATAATTAATCTCATATTTTATCCGAACTTTTAGAGACACACAAAATGTAAAGGAATTCAATAAACAACTCCAAAAATAACAAAAGGAAGATTTAGTTTCAGATAATGAACAACATTACAAAATAGTTGAGAAACATAAAAAAAGTGAGTGGGGGAAACTCTATCTATTTAATTAGTTCTAATAATAAAAAGGGAGAGAAAACTAATAACAATCAAAATATAGGTATTAAAAATATATAAAATAATATATATTTATACATAATAAGTGATTAATAGAAAACAAGTTAATAATAATCAAATTAGTTATTTTTTATAAAATATGTATATATTAAAATATAAAATAATATATATTTATATACAAATATATAACATAGAAAATATTTTTTTATCAATAAGTTAAAAAATTACAACTAATTAATAATAGAAAATATCATATATATCTTCTTCTTTTAGAAACATATGAACATTTCTATTATTTAAAAATAGTTTCCAACGAACTGATGTTACATTTGGGAGGCTGCGTAAAATAAAAACTAATAGAAAAAGAAAAGAAAAGAAAAAAAGAATTTCTCTAAAAATTGTGTTAAACATTTAGGTCCCACAGGGACAAGAGGTGACCCATGAGCTTTTATTTTTTGGTGCAACAAAAAGATAAACAAAGGCACTAATGGATAATCATTATCTGTACTTTGTTCTTCCACAGAATCATTGGTAGTTTGGAATGTATCCGTATAAATATTTTACATATAATTATTCATCACGACAACCATTTTTTAACTGAAATAATATTTAAAAAATATCGTCTAAAAATTGATAGAGTTTCTTTCTTTTGCAGATACAATCATTGTATTAGATGAGAGGAATATTTTTTTCTTCAAAATTAAAGAACCGTTTTAATTTTATTTGAACGGAATCTCTGAGAAGTGTTGTCTATTTTTGAAAATTATAGGGGCTTATATTAGACTTTATTTTTTTTTAAATATTTTTATGTGACACCCATATCTAATACGTTAGTTGATTATCTATCGTTTTGCAACCGATTAAACGGGATAATTTGATAAATAATTTTGATGGATAAAGACCTCAATAAAATATTTTAAAATATTTTATTATATTGTAATTTCACTTCATAGAAATTTAATATAGAGGGGTCAATACTTAAATCCTAAATCATACTCGTGGGTGCACAAATCCCCATTTTTACATAAACTTGACAATTTTTTTTTTTCTGTAAAAGGTAATCTCTAGATATTCGTTTTAATGGTTTTTTGTCACCCCTAGACTAAATACATATATATTTTGTATAATTGGGAATATATTTTGGCATTTACAAATGACAATAGAAAGTATTTGCAAATAAAAAATATTCTACATACACTAAAAATAATCACTAAATCAATTAATACATAGTGTATATTTATACTCTTAATTTATATATTTTTTAACTAAATAATCAACTAACAAAATAAATAATTAAATATGTCATAATAGAATAATCAAATCTATAATAAATGAATAATCGATCATCAAACTTGTTTACAGTACTATAATAAAAAAAATTTGAGATATCATCAAAAGTATAATTTCATACATATATAGGGATTGATTCTTGTCGAATTTTTTCTAAATATATGGGATATTATTTAATTTATCTCCATCAACTTTTTTTGTTTAAAAAAAGTAATAGCATTCACATATTTCTATGATAAAAATTGATGAAATCATATAATGTGTTTCTAGCAAGATTATGTTATGAATGCACAAAGCTATTTGAAGCCAAATAGCCAATAATGTTATGAAATTTTAATTTGGAATCATGATCAAGCCGGTATTTTATAATTAGTATATGAATTTGGCATGAGCAGAAAAGTATATAAAAGATACAACCACTACAACAGGACCGGCAAATAGCGGCGGCCGGTTAGCGGCGGTTGTAGAAATCCGCCGCTAAATGTAATTTAGCGGCGGTTATTGCAGCGGTTAGGTGTAATAGTTGCAAAAATTTCGCATATAGCGGCGGTTTGGATCAACCGCTGCTAAACGTAACAAAATTAAACACACAAGGCTGAACCAATACTTACTTTTAGTGGCGGTTTTATTCCAACCGCCGCCAAATTTGCCTAGTTACCTAACTCTCATATTTGGATATAGTCTTTTTTTTCGTTACTAAGACAATATAAATTTCTTTATTTCTCATTAGTTTCATCAATCTTTTTCTGAATTTCGGTTGTCTTTCGTTGTGAAACTTTTTATTGGTAAATAATTTGGGTTTGTCCGTATTTGATTTTTTGATATAGGCTAATTAGTTAATTTTGATCAATTTATTTGACTTACTGTTACCTAAACTGTGACACCAATTTCTAGACTTGTTTTATGTAAAAAAGATTAATCACTTTAAAAAGAGATTTTATTTCAATCACGTGAAAAAAATTACAAATTATATTTTCTCATTTACTATAAGATATTATAGGGTTGCATTCAAGCATAAATGGAAAAGAAAATTGTTAGAAATGTATCAGTTAATGGCAGCTTTAATCGATCATAAATTAAAGTTGGGCTTTTTCGAAAATATTCATTATTCAATCCGAATCTTAAAACTCCAAAAGTAGTCACATATGTAATACTGCAACCAAACCCATTAAACTAAGTGGATGTGACCTAATTCTTAAAATACAAGATCAAAATTTCTCTTCAACATCATATTGACCTGGGTGAAAATACTCTGTCAAGAATCTATGATTTTCACGTGTTACAGGATCTGGTATTTCATCTCCATACCATGGCATTTTGTTCAAATCGAAGCCCCTTTTTGCAACATATACATGATCTTGTATTTGCTGGTTATCGAAAGTTTCTTTGTCTTCTTCCGAAACCTTTTTGTGATCAGACTTCATGGAGATGTCAATTCTAACAGAGGAAATTTCATCTAAATTTTCTGCTGAATCAGTCTCTATCCCATCTAGACTGTCCTTAACTACTTCGCCTGAATATTCAGTTAACACTGAAAATATGAACATCAAACAACAAGAAGGACATTCATCAGAAATTAATTTAGTGAAAACATGGTATGTTAATATCAGTATAAACTTTTAGAACAGAACAAAAATAAACAATAGTTACCATCTCCCTTATTAGTACTTTGGGCATATCTCTTGGATAGAAGATCTGTAATGTGCAATTCTATATACTTCATTTCCTCCTTTGATGCAATATCCAACTCAACAACATGGTCGTTTCTGAAGCGCGTCTACATAATACCAGATATAGTTTATAGTATTTTTTGGTAAAATACACTAATTATTTACAATAAATTTTTTGTATTAGGAATCTATTCTTATACCTTCAATTCAGCAAGTATTTCAGAAGAACTCTTTTCAGATACAGATGTCACAAAAGCATACCCAAACCTCTTTTCGTACATTGATCCCCATTTATGAAGTTCCTACACATTTGAATGTTAACATAACAAACATTATTCCAATACATTTGGTTCTTGTAAATAAACTTAACATATACATTATTGAATTAAACAATAACTGTATACCTAAGGAACGAACCTGCTTGGTATAATTGTTTGCCGTTTTTAAGTATTCCTTGAAACAAGAGCGTCCTGATATAGCCTCCAACCAACACCTAACATTCACTTTACGAAACCATATGTCTCTAGCAACAGCAATTGCATGTTCCAACGAAGAGAACGGCGAGGCTACAACCATTTTTGTAGTAAATGTTGGGCTTGAACAGCATGATGAAAAGTCATTCATTTCCACTTGCCTTGTTATTCCTTCATATTAAAATAACTAATATTTATTAGTCATAAAAAATTAAGATTAGTTAAGAATTATCATATATGTTATCTTAAAATAAAACTGACATTAAGAACAACAACATCAAACAATATACATACCTCATTCTGGAATAAATGTAAATAAATAAAAAATGGAAGAAGTGGAAAAAAGCTTTAATTAATTAAAGCTGTGAATCTAGTGAAGAGTTCATTGAAATACAAAAATGCAAACCGTGATATAACCAGCCAACTATATACAAAAACTGATTGATAACTTATTAAACACACAAATCTTTTTTAAAAATTATGTTCTACAATCTCATGTTTCATTCTGCAACATCATTAATATTTTCAGATACATTGTCTGTGGGATCTTCTGTATCATCATCCCTTATCAACTGTAACTCTCCAATGTCCTCTGTCGTTGACATGTTTAACCCTGGCTGTGGAGAGAAACCAACTTCAGCTTCTTCATTCTCTTCTCCCATATCATACAAGTCTCGTGGCTTCACATGAACAACAACACTCCAACCTTTATCTACTTCATCGTCCACATAGTATACAAGATGAGCCTCTGATGCCAATATGTATGGTTCATCGTCTTCTCGATCACCATTGTGTATTGAACGAGAGAAGTTAACACTAGTAAGACCCAAATGATCTTTTTTTATTCCTCTAGTAGTAGTCGTATCCGCCCAAATACACTTGAACAGCACAACTGAGAACCGACTACTGTAATTCAATTCAATTATTTCTACAATTTTGCCATAATATGGAACACTACCAATAGCCACTTTTTGGTCACGCATGCTTGCATAACTTCGTGTATTAGACGAGACATATACTCCACTATTTTGGGTTTTCATTCCTTCATCCTTTGCCATAGTTCTAAACTTATATCCGTTGACATTGTATGCCCCATAACGCCTTGCTTGCAGTTTGGGTCCACATGCAAGACATTTAATCTCATTTGAATATTCAGTGCTCTCCATCGGAACCTGACACCATATAACAGCCATTCTTACATGCATCAAAATTAAAGTATTATAGTATGTTTCACGGTATCATTTGACCTTGGCATAATGCTTAATGTATGCTAACCTTCTGCTTGAACCACTGAACAAATTCCTTGTGCACGATACTGTCTATTTTTGATTGCGACCTTGTTTGACCTCGCAGCATTCTCTTTGTTTTTTGTCTAAATGAACTATTTCAAATAGCATAACATTATTCACTAATAGTGAAAGGCTTAACAGATTTATCTCCGAGAGTTGAAATTTAACATAAGATCACTTACTCAATAAATTCCGAAACAGCCTCGCAGTTGACTAGCACGTGACGATGTGCTTGATGTTGTTCCATCTGGCTTAGCTTAAAATGAGTTGCAGCCCCTACCTCCTTTCCAATTTTCGGGAACATCGTTTCACATGCATCAGGGATCACTCCACTAGGTTGATCGTCAACTCGCACCGGTCGAGTCATCCTTGTCTCAATGTCATCCAGATATCTCGAACAAAAGGTTAGAATCTCCTCAGATAAGTATCCCTCTGCAATTGATCCTTCTGCTTGAGCCCTGTTGCGCACAAATTGCTTCAAACGTCCCAAATACCTTTGAATGGAAACCATGTCATATAAGTATTATAATTTATTAATGAAATCGCATGTTGTGCTAAGGTTTACATAGGAACTAACCTCTCTATTGGATACATCCACCGATAGTGTACTGGACCACCAATTTTTACTTCTTCTACAAGATGCACGATAAGGTGTACCATGATTGTGAAGAATGATGGAGGCAAAATCATCTCCATACGACATAGGGTATGAACAACATGATTTTGGAGTTCATCGAGTTGAAGAGGGTTAATGGCTTTCCCATAGAGTGTTCGGAAAAATGATGAAAGATCGGCAATTACGGTAGCCACATTGGCAGGCAGTGCATTCTTGACCAGAATTGGAAACAAATGTTCCATCAGAACGTGACAATCATGACTTTTCATACCATACAACTTACGCTGTCGCAAGTCAACACAACGCGTAATATTGCTGGAATAACCATCTGGAAAGATTACATGTTGAAGAGTCTTTAGAAATATATCCTTTTGTGCATTTGACATGGTAAAAACTGCAGAAGGATATTTTCCACCCTCGCGCGGCCACAACTCCGGCCTTATGCCCATGTTTTGTAAATCCTTTCGAGCTTTCAGGTTGTCCTTTGACTTTCCACTATCATTTAATATAGTGAACACTATGTTATCGCAGACATTTTTTTCTATGTGCATAACATCTAGGTTATGACGTAGCATATTTTCTTTCCAGTATGGGAGTTCAAAGAAAACACTCTTCTTCTTCCAATTTGATTCACCCATGTTGCCATCTTCACCATTGCGTCTCTTTTGTCCTGTGACATTTGTCATCTTTCCGAATGACACGTGAACATTTGATTGTTGTCCTAGGATATCTGTTCCAGACAACATCTTTGGAGGATCCCTGTTTTCTACTTGCCCGTCGAATCTTAGCTGGTCCAATCTCCATTTATGACCCTGACTTAAAAAACGACGATGACCCATAAAACACCATTTTTGACTATACGTCAGTCGATGTGCCTTAGCATCAAAATTGCAAATAGGACATGCTAACCCGCTGTGCGTATTCCACCCTGATAAGTTTCCCAATCCTGGAAAATCGCTAATAGTCCACATCAATGCCGCAAACATCTTGAAAGTGCTTTTCTTGTTAGCGTCGTACGTTTCTACCCCTTCCCATAATTGCTTCAATTCATCAACTAGGGGCTGCAAGTAAATATCTATGTCATTTCCTGGCATTTTAGGCCCAGGAATAATCATAGATAGTATAAATGAGGTCTGTTTCATACAAAGCCATGGAGGAAAGTTGTACAGGATAAGAATAACCGGCCAAACAGAATACTTTGTGCTCATGTTTCCAAAAGGATTAAATCCATCACTAGCTAAGGCCAGGCGAACACTACGTGGGTCAGATGAAAATGAAGGATTCTTCTGGTCAAATTGTTTCCAAGCAATAGCGTCCCTAGGATGCCTCAAAAAACCATCGCAATTGTGACCCTCCTTATGCCACAACATTTCTTTAGATGTTTTGCTGCACATGAATAACCGTTGTAGTCGCGGTATGAGCGGAAAGTACCGAAGAGTCTTTGCTGCTATTGGTTTCCCATTTCTCTTGACTTGAGATTTAAGCTTGAGAATAGAACCCTTCCGCGTCTTTTGCTTCCATCTTGAAGTCCCGCATCGTTTGCACTTTGTCAATTCTTGATCATCCCCCCGGTATAACATGCAATCGTTTGGGCATGCATCTATTTTCTTGTATTCAATACCCAACTTCCTAATCGTCTTTTTTGCCTCATAGAATGTTGTTGGAAGTTTAGCATGCTCGAAAGCCTCTCGCAACAAATCTAGGATCATTGACATCGCCTTGTCACTAACACCACACATGCACTTTATATGGTAAAGCTTTACTAGAAATGATAACTTCGAGTACTTCGAGCATCCAGGATATAGTTCTTGCTCTCCGTCTGCAAGTAAATCATTAAAATTCCTCGCCCCGCGACTTGGCCCGTCATATAAGTTTGGAAATTCTTGTTCATCATTGTCAATATCTTCATCCATTCTGGTGTCATCAGCGACGTGTGGAATTGAGAAATCAAATGCCTCATTGACCATTTGCGTCATTGGATTTAATTGGGAGAGTGGATTATCGTTTATGCTCGTACACCTTGTGCCCTCGTCAGAAGGTTTCTCGCCGTGACGAAACCAGACAGTGTATCCGGGGGGAAATGGCCTCATCAACAGGTGGTCGTACGTATCTTCTCTTGTTTGCATAAGTTGAAAACCACACTTTGGACATGGACATTTTATCATTCCATCAGACGATGCATTAGCAAATGCGAAGTCTAAAAAATTGTTCAATCCTTGATTATATGCTGCACTGCCTCGTGGCTCTAAAATCCACCTTTTATCCATATCTAATATAAATTAAAAAAGTTTTATAATTCCTAATTTAAAACATACGAACTATTGAAATTATATATATTTTTGTAAACAATGACAATATATTAGACACATAGCAAATTTAAAAAAACACTAGATAAATATTAACTTTAATTTATGTATACAACTCATACGGTCTGAATTTCCTCCACCATGTTAATTTTGTTTATTAAAATTTTTGAACGTGAATTTCAATAGATTCTTTCCAATTAGATTTCTTATTGGCTTATTTATGTAATAAAGTAAATTCACATCGTCATTATTATTTATTATTCTCCTAGTATCTACTATGACGCAGAATGTAAGTACGTTAATTAATAATACACAACACCAAATTCTTTTATATATTTAGTTATGGTTTATTTATTTTATTGGTCACTATTGTTTCGTAAAATTTTTAATTAGGTCCCTTTACTTTTTTTTAATTGAGTCTCTCCACTAATTTTTTTTTGATCAAATAAGTCCCTTTTAATAGTAATTGGCTTAATTTTATAAAGACCTATCTAAAAAACAAAGAACTGGTATAAGGACATAAATAAAAGGAAAAAAACTGTACCCAATTTAAAACAAAGCGTTTATCTAATTCACATGAATTCGCTGATTATTATAGGTTTTACTAATTTTTTTTATAATTTTATTATCATTATTAACGTTTTTTTATTATATTTTAACAATTTGTACTTTTATTAAATTTGTTATAATTTTTTAGTAATGTGAATTACTGATTTTGTTAAAAACACAGAATAAATAACAAAAATCGATTAAAAGGTAACAATAGGTCACAAGTAACATAAGTCGGTTAAATTATGTAAAAAGAAAATAATACTGTGAATTTTAGAACAATTATAAGTTTGTTTGTGTTTGATTTTGTAAAATTTATAAATGAAACTCCTATGCATAATTTAATATCCTAATTTTTTCATAATGGGTGAAAATTTTCAAATAAAAAATGATAAATTAAATAAAAAATTAAGTATGATTACTAATAAAAATATAACTTATAAAAAATTAGAACCTAAAATATCTATGAAAATAAGATTATTGAGAGTACTAAAAAAGAGTACTAATTTAATTTAATTTTTTATAATGTAATAATCCTTTATTAATATTTACTACAAACAGAATATTCAATATTAGAAACTTTTATGTGTTATTTTTAATTGGCTAAGTAAATAATATTATAAAATAAAATAAATTGACGTATTAAAATAGAGTACTATAAACTGAGAGAAAAAATAATATAAAAATATTATATCAAAAAGAATAAAAAATTAAGTAAAATACTACTTATATTTAAATAAATATTATTATAATTTAACTGTATAATTCTTTATGTATTAACTAATTATAATGCAATAACCCAATAAGTAATTAAAATTAATATTACTAAAAAACTAGGCATTCTACCAATAGTAATGTTAATCTAATATTAACGAACATAACGCATAATTTGTTATAATAAATCAAAAATTTTATTTATTTCGTTATTAAATATTTTAGGAGAAAAAGGTTTCATCTTAGGTAACCCTAACTTTGCGCCGTCATTACCAACCCTCCCATCGTTTCTACAATCCCATGGTGCCAAAGCATTTCCTATGGTCTCTTCCCTAAATCTAGCTGTGCTGATTTACGAAGCACACTTCCGGTCGCCGGAAATTGACCTGTTTTCGTCGCTCTCCACTGCAGTTCGATGTCTATGCTGGGACATGCATAGCCATTGATGGAGTCAAGTCATTCGCCCCTGTTTCGAGGTGATAAACCCCTATTTCGAGGTGATAATGGGTAGCAGCAGCCAGGAATTTGATACCCCATTCAACTTCCAACGTTCAACAGTTTAGGTAACTTTGTTTACAAATATTTTGTTTTGAATAATGGCCTCTAATAGCTTTGAATTTCATTGATTAACAATGTTAAGTTGACATTAGATACATGCAAACAAAAGGGATTCTAAGTTTTTGTGATGGGCGATAAAGATATTAGATTCAATCGGCCAGGATTAAAAGGTACCAGATATGAAATTGTATATGATTTGAGATACTAAGCAGAAATATAAACTGTTGGTTGATCAAACAGTTTGATTCTTACATTAAGTAAAAGGTATAAGTAGGATACAAATGGGTGACTACTTTTTGTGTAGATTTTACAAAGGCTTGCTTTGGTTTTATTTGTTCGTCGAGCTGTTGATTCAAAAATTGCTAATTTAGTTTTAAATTACTGATATATCTGAGATGGTCAAGATCTAGTTTTGATATCTATTCTAAACTGACTTGTTAATTTATAGATGTAAATCCTAACTGAAATACAGAATGATGCGATAGAAATATGTAACATAGTTATAAATAAAAAGTGTTCAGTTACTCTTTTAGTATATAGCTACCAAGTTAAAACTTGATTTGCTTAACTTAAAATACCATAACTAAGTAATTAAGATTTTTACCATATAAATTTGACTGCTTTATATTTTTGTACTCTGTTTTTTTTTTATTTTGTTCGTCATTATTGTCCAGCAAGTTACTTAAGAATTTTTTTTGTTGTTAATCAATAGGCATCTACACTACTTATAAGCTTCAGCTTCTTGTATTTGTTGTATTTAGAAGTACATAATAATTTATCCTTTTGTGGTTTTAGAATCATGGACTAACCACCATGTCAATGATAAAAAAAGGTTAAGTAAACACTATGTGTAATTTCTTGAGGGTGATGACTTACCGTGTTTGGACAAAATGGATGAGCAGAGGCGGTAGATTCTTCGTGCTTTTTATGTTGTATACCCAAGTAAGTGTACTTTCAATCCTTCAATAAAAAAAAGTAGATTTATGATACCATTCAAATGGGGGAACAATTCAACCAATTTTGATACCGAAACGAAGTAAAGTTTTTACATTACCCATATTTTAATAATCACCCATCCAAGAGAACAAATATATTGAAAGTTTAAATTTACCTTAACCCAAAATGCGTTTAACATCAGTTTTAGAGCTATTGATTAGTTAATTATAACTCTCTTGCTGATGATATCTGCATTTTTTGGCAAATTAAATTGGGTGTATGTAATTCTTAGCCAGGAAACAAACATCATTTGGGAGAATATATGTATATTATAAAAGTAAATAAATCCTCTAGCCAACATGTAATTGGTATATGATTAAAAGAGGTAAAATACAATCTAGACTTATAAGATTTTGTATGTATAAATTCAAAATTTAAAATAAATCTTGTGCATATTAATGATTTAAATACCATAAATCAATGCACAGAAAGCTTTTCCGCTTGGCATAGCAGAAAGAGATGAATAGGGGAGAGCATAAATTTTTCAATACACAACTTCTTGAGTTATTAATGAAAAGGTATGGTGAAAAACTAACCTGACACCTTGGACATTGAAAATTGAGAATATTGTAAACTAGCAGCATACAACTCTTCATATAGGCTTAAAGAATCCGGATTTTTATAACGGTTTAGATTTGGCTGACAAGATATTTTAAAAACTGATTTATGATATCTTAACCGCATGTTATTGTTATCATTAAAGAATATAGGAAAATTAGTTCATAAACATCTAAACAAATGGTTTGGTGTCAACAGTAACTACGTACCTTTTAAGTAGGTTTTATCTGTTATGGATTGTTAGAAAAAATAGCAATGTTATCGATTACAAAACTTAATTTAAATTTTTAAACCAATTGATGAGAATTGGTTTATTATGAATTTTTCATAATCTAAACCGTATTTTTTTTAAATTGAAATTGGCAAGATTTGGTTCAATGAAAAATAAAATTGATCTGACTACCAAGCCAATTCGAGCTTAACTCGATACTAGTAAGTATTTTTTCAATAATCATTATGTTGACCATAACAATTTTAGACTATCCTAAAAAAGGATTAGTGAGGACAGAATGACTCAATCACGTGTTGCATCGTTTCACAAGGACTTAACCTTTTTTAAATGGACGAAAAAATATAAAATCCTTCTTTTTTATGGTTTTTAATTCTTTTCTCTTTTACTAAGTGAGTTAAACCGTTGTAGTAGCGTTCGATTAATTTTAGGTATAGTCAATTTAATTAGAAAGATTAAAACTATTGTTTGCCGATGTTTACAGATTATTATAATTAGATAACCCTGTGTAAGATAAGATCTTGTATATTAGCAGCAAATCATAAATGTATAAGTAAAGATAATGAAATATCTGAGTTCGAACAATTACAAATAAATTCAATCTAAAAAGTCTCTGTCGTCTTCCAAAATTTTATTGGCATCACAATGCATGGCAAATTTAATTCTTTGGTTGGTGAACTCCACTAAGTCGTTTTTCGGGTTCACCCGCTTTTCTTCTAATCCCCTCCGTCGTTGTACATCGTTGCTCAGGATTCTTTCGTGTCCTCTTTGTCGTTTTAGAACCTGTTTTTCTTGTTCCAACCGGCCAAGATGTCCGTGGACAAGTCCCATAATTTCTGTAGGATGTCTTTGCTTCAATGCTTCAGGTCGGGGCTCTTGTGAGATTACTTTGCGTCTTTCCAGATTTGAAGGATGCGCATCTTTGACCACATGTTTTTCTGTATTAGCTCGAGGACGTATAATTGCTGCACACTCGTTGATATGTCCGTCAACTCCTAGGGCTTCAGAGTCAGAAAATATGTTCAAATAGCTAGGGATGTCGTCCGCCATGGTGCGATGTTCATTTCCGGAGGTTCCGCAAAGACGGATTTTTGTGTCTAAATGTTGTTTGCAGGACTGAAAATTTCAATTACCCAAAAGTAATTTTTGTGTCTAAAACTCTGGTACATAATTGGCGAATTTATAATTTTTTATACAAAGGTAATTTGCATAAGGTTGGAGTAAAGAACAATGGGTGCAAATGAATGAATAGATTTGAGACCTAAAACAGAGCTCTGAGTGAATATGACAGTAAATTAATACATAAAAACATAGGAGATTGAGTAGATAATAGCTCTAGAGAATGATATTTGATAAAAAGAATTCAAATTCAAAATCAGATACCATATGTGTTCGGAGGAAAGAATAGACATATTTATATTACCTCTGTGATCAATGGAAAATTTAACTGTTTAAATTAAATGTGAAATTCAAGTGACAGAAAATATCTATTTTTACCTAGTTATCATATCCTAATCCCGTTTAAGAAGGAGGAGGCAAATTTGATAGTATAAAAAAATTTACATTTTAAATTAATTTATTCGGAAGAGGAAAAAATTTAAATAATAAAGATAACAAAATTATAACTTTATTACTATGAATACAAATTTAATTGTATTTGCAAAACATGTCAGTATTTAAAATGCAGTTACACAATAATGCTTATGGATCAACTTAAATTTTAAACTACTATAATCTTAAAAACTTTAGCCTATTTTATCGGAACAAATCAGTTCCGTTATTACGCTATGTTTTGTATTTAAATCCAAATTGTGTGCTCTGAGTTTTCCCAACATAAATTACCCCTAGCTGCCACTAGTTTAGCCAAAACCCTAGCCTAAGTCAATCCCCATTCACTGCACATTCACACGGCGTCTGTTGGGGTTGCAGCCCTACAACCCTCGCCGTGCCCTTCCGCCACAATCCCGCCTAGCGTTTCCTCCTTTGCCTGATTGTTCAGCGTCGCCTTCAAGTTGGTTTCCCGTTTCAAAGGTGAGATTTTGTGGTTTTTGAATTGAATATTATTTGTGGTTTTGCTATATTTATATGTTTCTGATTAATGTACTGGTGAAAATGAATTTTTTCTCTGCTCCGTAAGTATAAAGTTTGAGTTGGGCTGGATTGGTACAAGTTTTTCTGCTACTCTATGGTGTCACTATTCTTCTCGAGGGTGTGACCTTGTCTCCCGTTTCAGTTATTTTTGGGCAGACCTGTTTCTTTTCAACGTCGCTGTTCGGCTTTGCATTTGAGGTGAGAGTTGCATGCTCTTTTTTCAATCGATTTTATTAATTGTTGCACTATATGTTGATGTATTTCTAACCGTGCGTATCCTGTTGACATCTTAATCTGCTCTGCTACTCGGATACTATATTGGCTTCTTGTGCATCCGTGACACATTGGGCTGATCTGGGTGTGGGTTCAACTTGTTCGATGAAAAGCTGCTAGTGGATCCTGGATAGCTATTAGGCAAGTTTAAATCTTTGTCTCAGATTTACATTTTTTTCTTTGTTCTCTTGTTTTGTTGTTGTGCTTGTTGGAGTATGTTGCATTGTAGAACACGAAAATAAAAAAAATACAGCAGTAGAAAACAAATAATTGTGTTGAATGAGAGAACAAATTATTGTTTGAGTTTAGGATTTCATTGTGCAGGATAACGTGAACAATTTTCTCTTTACATTAATAATTGAAAATTAATGTCCCTGTTGATTTTTTTGATTTAATGGTAAAACACACTTATTTTTTATCTTTTAAGCATGATATCTTTTTTTGAAATTTAAAAAGAAAAACTCGTTTAAAATTCAATGTAACATTATAGAAAAAACTATTAAAAAAAAACTAATTTAAAAAACTCATTGTTGTTAAGTTCCTACTGATTATGGTCTTTGTTAGCAAGTTTTGAGAAGTGGAGACGAGCCAAATTTATGAAAGATCTGGGTTAGTAAGCCAATTAAAAGGTAACATTAATGAAACTCAATAACAAGAGTGGAGTTCAAAACATAATTAAAGAAAAGGTCTTCTTTGTATAAATTTAGTTTTTAACAGATTGATTAATTCTCTTGGTCAAAAAATTTTGGACCCTATGAAATTATCTAATTCGGCATTTTTATAATATATACGATAAGAGAAAAATTTGAAAAACTAGATATAGTGAAAGCTTCCGGTTACAGTGTTGACACTAACAAAACTTATATCCAAAGCTTGTAGAAAGTATCATGGTTGTAGAGCCACTGTAAATATGGTATTGACCATGTTGAAAACTTACGAAACACCTCCTCTTTTATTCTTAAATATTTTTGCATTTCTTGAATTAAAGTTATATCTGATAGGAATAAAATTATGAAGAAGAATGTCTATTAAGATTTACAATCATAGTATAGTGGTGGTCGAATTCTCTATTCAAGTATTTTATCTTCTAATGTGAAACTCACTATTCTTTAAGATGCTATTTATTGTAATTTATTAGTACACAATTGATTTAGTTAATTGTTAACTTTCTGTAGTTAAATTTTTGTTAGTAGAGTTTCTATGAACAACGAATGTGAAATTAATTGATCAGATCAAGGAACGTGAATTTGTCCACTATTCATCAACTAATCAGATTTGTGTAATAACAACTTTGAATATAATTATTTATGTATCAATGGATTATTTAGGTTTTCATTTCATCTTAAGAGAAAGAAAATCAGCATTGAAAAAATTACCAGTCTACTTAACAGAACTGCAAAAAGGTTATTTAGGGAGGAAAGACTTAAAATTGTTAAACTAATTCCATGTACCATGAATGTATCCAGAATGTTTCAAAACCCAATTCAAAGTCAAATAGTCTTATTATTATTGAATTTATGTGATATAAAGTTCTAGCTAGATTGCATTCGTTGAATTGATCTATTGCACAACTCAAATGCTATAATAAATAAGTACATGTTGGTCTATTCAATCATTTTCAACTTTCAAGTGGCAACATGTGACTAATAATTGATGCTAACAAACCAAGGATCATGCGAACATCTGAAAATTTTATATATACAAGTTAAGTGGCTTTATGTTGTAATTTTGTATGCCTAATAGCATTTCTAATGTTTAAAAATAGGTGCGATGTGCATGTATCAATGTGTGTCTGAATTATTTCGTTGTTGGGCTAACTTGACCGATTACAAATTTTAAATGTCCTAGGTTTCCTTTCTTAGCTTTAATATATAACTTTCATGTGATTTTCTTTTTAGTTTGTTGAATACAAATCTTTTCTTTAAACATATACTTGAGTGGAGATGTTCTTGGATTCAAAATTCATGGTTCTTTAAGGAAGCATGTATTTGTGACTTGACTTTTTAATAAATGTAAGAAGTTAGAAATTGTTGTCAACATTTCAAATTCTACTACGGAAAGGAAAAAAAAATTAGCTTTTTTAATAATATTATTTAAGCTTTTTTAAAAATTTATAACTAACTAATGAATTTTGCAAATATGAATTGGTGATGCTTGCCAATTTTCATCATACATGTGATTTCTAGTTTAGCAATGAAAATTTTTTCAACCTTGAAATTTGAACTTTATTCCCTCTTTATTATTGGTTTTTTGGTAGATTCCACTCTCTAATAAGTTTAATTAGTTTATGTGTAGGTTTGAAAGAATGCCTAGAAAACCGCGGTACAGCTCTATCCCCGATGCCGGCACTGCAGACAAAACTCAAAATATCATTGCTCCGACATCCGGAAAAAATACTTCATTCCGTCCACCGCGTATTGAAACACGGGTAGCTCCAGCAACTCAGAAAGATGCCGGTGATGCTACCGCACACTTCACAGAGACTGAAAATGTTGCTGAGCATGCCCAAATATCTTCGGAGGATGGAGATTATGATCCTGAGGCAGATGAGGTTGGGTCATGGGATGACTTTGTTGATAACTTGTATGCCGAAGAAGAAACTGTAAGCCGTAACAAGCCCTATAAAGGCAAGGATACAGATTATTGGACTGTTGTAGTAAGCGGTAAAAAATTTTTTCCTGCATCCTAGATTATTTAATAATAATTAGACGACTGTGGTAGTCTATATAATTTTTAATGAATGACCACTCAACTAAACCTTGTAATTTGTTTCGTAGATGGTGGCGTCACAAGAACAATGAATTTGAGCGTCAGAGAGGCTATAGTACTACCTCCTGGTAGACAAATCATTCTGGAGTTTAATACAGAGATGCAAGCGATCGGTCAGGCAGCAGGATTATTAAGTGGGTTTCTAGGAAATTTGGGAGCTGACTTTCAGCATTTTCCCATTAACGAAGAAAGTTGGAAGACAATGGACAAAGCACTGAAGGAACATGCATACGAGACAATTAAGGTATCATATTAAATTTCGTAGTTTTTTACGTTATGTAAAATTGGAGCAAATTCCTTAACTTTCCCTTTGTTGACGTTAATCGCAATTTTTATCAAATATTTAGCGGACCTTTCTGTATGAGGAGGATGACCGTGGGAAAAGAAAAAAGGTCATGATTCAAAGGCTAGGAAAAATTTGGAAAGAAGCAAGAAATCACTTATATCATAAGTGTTATGACGAGGAACTGAGTTGGGAAGATAATTTAAAGAAGAAACCATCAGGAATAAATGTACAGCAGTGGAGATGGTTCGTTTCCTATCGTTTGAAGGAATCTACTAAGGTAATTAACATTGGATTCATACTCCATTTAGTGTTATTATTTTAAACATTTTGCATAACTGAATAAAATGATTGATTGAAAGTGATAGTTGTAAAATGCCAAAAAACCAGTAAAATAAGTTTCTAATCGTTTAAAAAAGTGGATAATATTAATGGTGCATTACTTTCTTGTTAGCCTTCTACATGATAAATTGTATTTTTGTCTTTATCTATAGGAAAAGTGTAGACAAAATGCTGTAAATCGGTCAAAACAACTTTATACACATACTGGGGGTTCTAAGACAACTGCCAGGCTAAGGGATGAAGAGGTAATTATGTGTGTATTATCTTTCATGCAAGTTTTTTGTGGTTTCTGATATAATTCTGTAACATGTATGATTGTATACATATTTAATGTGGGTACAGGAGAAAAAACAGCAAAGGCGCATTGGTAGAGGAGAAATATTTATTATGACTCATAAAAAAAGGAATGGCTCTTATATGAACGATGCTGCGCGTGTTGCTGGGGTAAGTGTTGGCTAAGAATTAGTGTTGCTCTATTCATGTTGCAAACATTGACATGAGAACAACCAAACTCTTGTATGACTGTAGGAAGCGATTGCGAATATCGAGAGCCAAGATGGTTCCTCGAAGGAGATTTCACTTACTGATTCGCTTGCGCAAGTTCTTGGAAAGGAGCATTCAGGACGAGTTCGGGGTTTAGGTTTTGGACCATGTCCCACCGAACTTATTCATAACACGACCCAGCAATCGAACTCTGGAGTGCAAATAGAGGAGTATCAGAGGGAGATTGTAGAATTAAAGGCAACCGCAGCAGAACAGAAGGCAGAGATTACAGAATTAAAGGCAGCGGCAGCAAAAAATAAGGCAGAGGAAATGGAAAAAAGACAGACTCTGGTAAATCTGGTAAAATACATGTTACAACAGCAAGGAGACACTTTGCCACCTGAAATTGATGCACAGCTGAAGTCTTTAGGGAATGTAGCATAGTAGGGATCTTTTAACACTTAAATGTTTTCTTCTTTCCTTTATGAACATTATACTTTGAGATCAAATTATTATCAACTATTTTATTTTGTCATCTATATATATGGATCATTTGGGATATGTTAGTATTGTGTTTTAATTTTTATATGTTTTTTTAATTGTAATTGCACACAGAATCAGTTAAAATAGTACGAAACAATTTTAAATTAAAATTTTTCATGAATGTTGATTGTAAATATGAACACAAAATTCAAATAAAGTATTTGTTTGAAAAAAAAAAGTTATTGTCAGCGGCGGTTATGTTTGAATGCTGCAAAATCTGGTTATGTAATCCAACTCAGATAGCGGCGGTTATCTAACCGCCGGGAAACATGTCTCAACCTAGACCTGGAAAGCAGCAGCAGTTTCCAACCGCCGCAAAACGTATCCGCCGGTAAATTGATGTTTGGCAGCGGTTATTCCGGCGGTCGAAAAAAACCGCCGCTAAAGGTTTGCCGGCGCCCTTAGTTTCAGCGGGTGATTAACCGTTGCTGTATGTTTAGCGGCGGTCAAAAAACCGCCGCTATCCTTGTTTTTAACCGCCGCTATCTGCCGGTCCTGTTGTAGTGAACGAAAACATATTTAAGACCATACATATGATCTAATTCATTAATTAAATGTCTATTGCAATTATTTCTCCAATGAAAACATAATTTATTACCATTAGTTTATATATAAATTTATTTAATTAATTAAAAGTCAAAGATTAATTTTAATACATCATTAATATGAAAACATTTCATCCTCACTCCCTCGTATAGGTGCTTCTGCTGGGGGAATCTAACTATTAAAAAAAAATTATACTATTAGTCATTTACATTATATCTTTGATCTTTGAGATTTTTACAATGAATTAAATACTTCGCTACAAAGAGCACAGAAAATAATGACAGTTTTTTTAGGAATTTAAACCATTGCAAAAACAGATTATCAACATTTATACACTATTGTACAGTTATGTAAAATATTTTTACAATAACAATATATAAAATTAAAATTTCAGAAAATAGTAGTCTATCTGAAATTGATCATATAAAATTTGGAGTTGTTAATAAAATAATAAACCATAACTTTACAGTAGACAAGGAGAAAACTAAAATAACTATTATTACCATATATACAATTTGTGTTGTTCATAATTATACTTCTTTATGTAATTGATTGCTCTAATTTTTATGCATGCTTATCTCTTTATTCCACTATCGATCATGTTAAGTATCAATTATGGGGTGCTAATAATATATATAGGCATTAATAAAATGTTGAGATACCTTTCCGAGGGGCCAAAAAAAAAAAACCTCTCACATGATGATATTATTATTATGCCATCAAAAACACATGCAATTGTTTGTTAATAACGTGGATCGACGTGGAATTAATATAACGAACTTAGGAAATATGATATGTGCATGAATAATGATAGGTACTCAAACCAAAAACTACGCCACAACAAAGTTTCAACTATAAAAGGATTACATTTTACCATAATTATTATTGATGGTGCTATGCTTCTAGTTTAAGCTTTACCCACAAAATGCCTTTGTGACCATTTCGGTTATTGTTCTATTTTTGTCTTCATTTAACCACTGATGTGGATAATACAAATTGCTTTATGCTTAACTACAGAGAATATCTAACTATTGTTAAAAAATTAAAACAAAGAAACAAAAAATAAAGAAGCTATATACTGCAAAAATAAAGACAACCACCTAATTTCATATGGAGTAGTAGAGAATACTTTTAGTATAATCGAAACAAGATATGATGGGCCAAATGGAAAATAGAAACAAACCCACTTCGCTCATGTAACACACTTAAAGCTTCTAATATATATTAACGGAAATAATAATATCAACTTTTGGAATTATTAAGTGTTCATATAACACTAGTAAAAATATTCATATAAATAATCAATAATGATCTATTTTGGGTTAGAAATTTTATTCAAATAATTTATAGGTTTAATTATTTTGTCAGTCTCTATAATTTTATTAAATTTTTAATTAAATCTTTATACTTTTTTTTCGATTAAATTCTTATACTATATCAAATTTTGTAATTAAGTTTTTGCTGTGACAAAAATATTAGAATTAACAGAATATTCCGTTAAACAAAATAAATATACCTAACACTTGA
The DNA here is from genome assembly GCF_003086295.3 of Arachis hypogaea. Classification (NCBI taxonomy): domain Eukaryota; kingdom Viridiplantae; phylum Streptophyta; class Magnoliopsida; order Fabales; family Fabaceae; genus Arachis; species Arachis hypogaea. The sequence continues at coordinate 14,653,803 of NC_092039.1, forward strand.
CTGAATATTCTTTATAATTTAACAAAATATTTCATTAATTTCAACGTTTTTGTCTCGGTAAAGACTTACAAAATCTGATATGCTATATATAAGGACCAATTGAAAAAAAAAGTATAGGAATCTAACTGAAAATTCAATAAAACTATAAGGATCGACAGAATAATTAAACCTAATTTATATCATATACAAATATCTAATGACGCTTTAGCTATTTTAAAAACTTTTTCTTCTTCAAATATACAAAACCGTTGTATACGATATATCACAACGAAATTAATTTTTATTGTCAATTTCTTGTCTAAAGAACGTCTAGTCTAAATTGAGAAAAAATTATTTATCGTCAAATTTACTATCAGATTATAACCAATAAAAAAATCCTCAACTAAAACACAACATTACCGTCAAATTTTTGGATTTGATGCAAACAAATTTTTATTTTGACGAATTATATTAGTATTACTATTGGATTTGTTTAATGATATGATTAGAATTTATTATGTTAATTTAGTATAATTAGAAATTAAATAATATTTGGATAGGTCAAATAGAGTGAAATTAAGAGTGCTTGAGTTGTTGGAAGATTTTATTCGAGTATTAAGAGTGCTTGAGATGATGGAAGATTTTATTTGAGTTTGATGAATGAGTTTCATTCAATTACATTAAATTTATATCGTTTATTTTTGTTATGTCTGTTGTTAATTTGGTGAAGTTAGAATTTGGTTTTAATTAATTGTAAGTTGAGTTTTATTTATTTTTTTTAGTTTAGTTTTTGAATTAGTTTTATCTTGTGAATTTAATAACTTGTCTTTTTTATTAGAATGGTGTTATTTTCTCTTAGAAAATTGGAGTTCATTTCTTTCTCGTAGTCTGTACAGTCATATTCTGAGTTGACTTTCTATTTCTGAATATAATGAATTGTTTAAGTTTTATGTCTGACTAAATTTTTTTAGGATAGAGTTTTAGGACGGAAGTGGGAGAAGGTTGCATAGTGGTACTTTTTCGAAACCCTTATTTGCTGAAAATATGTGGAGTTATAAGGGGTTGCTCAATAGAACAGATAGAATTTGATGTTTTATTGAATGAGTATTTGTTCTAATTTATGCTTGCAATTGTTTCCTCTGCTGAATTTTCGTTTAAATTGTTTAAAACATGTTTGATTCGTGAGAAAATAATAATTGAATTTGGTGGAAGATTCTAATTATAGAAGGGCACAATCTACCCGATATATAATATTAATGGATATCGATTCTATTCATTATAATAATCAGTGAGAAAGAAAACAGATAACACTGAAATTTTGGTTTGTGGGGATGGAGGCGATAGTCATTCCAATTGGTATAGTGTGTTGCATAATATAATTTCATTAGAGTATTTTTGTTACACTATGTACAAGGTGTGCGTGTTTAAATGCGAATGGTATGATCTAAGTTTGCGACAAGGAACACGAAAGCGCAAGAACTACAATATTACTAAAGTAAATGTGACTAGAAAATATAGGTACTACGATCTTTTTATTCTACCTCAAAATGTATTATAGGTATACTATTTGCCTTATTTAAAGTCATATAAGTCTAGTTGGGTTATTGTGGTTAAGACTAAGTCTAGAGATCACATCGAGTCTTATACAATAAAAGATCAGCAACCTTACTGTAAAATCCAGATAAATGATAAATAATTAATAATAAATTAATTATAAACAAAAAGAGTTAAGAAATTAAAAATTTAAAATTTAAAAAAATATCGGTGAGAATTTAACTTACAAAATAAAATTGAGTGTAAAAAGTATAATTAATTGAGAAAAAATGTGTACTAGCACCAAAATTAACGGTAGCAGTTTAAGTCTGTCTGGTACTGCAAATAAAAAAATTAAAATTGTAAAGATGACAAAAAAAATATTTAGAACAAAAACTCGAATATTTATCTTCAAGATTTCGACCCTAGGTGAGATCAAACGGGCTAAAAATTGAATTGGGCCTTCAATTGGACCCAAGTCCAAGTTCAAGGCTTATAAGCCAACCCCACTTAGTGAAAATTCAGCAACTCTTCTCCATTTGATAATGAGAAGCGGATAGAGAGAAGAGAGATAGAAAAGGAGTCATAGCTTTCACTATTCATCATACACATTAAGATTCACATAATTTTCAAATTGGAGGTCCAATTGACGATCTGTTTGTAATTATGCATTCATCTCAACTCCCTCTTCAATTATGTCTAATTATTGTGGTAAGGAATTTCAAAAATTTTTGTCCCATTTTTAGTTTTTCTTTTTGATTTTGCGTTTTGGGTTTGACATGTTGAGAGATTTATGATTTTGATACTTAGGAGAAGCTTAACCACCATTTCTAACGGAGTTTTGATCCATGAACATGTGGTATAAGGTTAAAAAAAAATTCTTTGATTTCTCTAATTACATGCAAAACCCTAGTGTAAATCATTGAAATTTTAATGAAATTAGATGAAATAGGGTGGCTTGTATGCTTGGGTTGATTTGGTATAAATTAAGAGCTTGGCTTGATTGGTGAAAACTTGGAGGAGGATCAGTTGAGACTCGATTGTGCGAGTTAAAGCTCGAGATTGAGCGGAGAAGAAATTCAAAGGTTGGGAGACCGCCGTCATTAAAGTACACGTCTTAGTTTCGAATAGACATTTTGTAAAATTATATGAAAACCTTGATTAAATAAACTAGGATAATGTTAAATGATGTATGTTGATGATGACTTTGTGTTAGAAAGAATTGAGACTAGAGGTAATGGATGAGGGCGAGACTTAGCATATAACCCTGCTGGGATTAGTAAAATTCTAGGCTTGAACCTTGTGCATTTAGGATTGCCTAGCGGGTTCATGTAATTTTACATAGTCTCTATTTGGAATTATATATTACCCTACTAGGAACCTTCAAGTTCTCACCCATTGTGAAATTTGTTGATTTTCAGATATAGTGCATGACGCACCTTATTGAGTGTACATGACTCCTTTTGACGATAGTGAAGATTTGTCTTTTGGATTTCATTTTGGACTTAGTGTTTATTCTCCACTTTTGAACATGTATTTGTATATTCCTCTTAGAGGTTCTGTATTATGGAAAAATATGATTATATTTTGTATACTTTGGGTTGTATTATTGTTTAGTCAGTCTTTTTTTCGTAGGTCGAGACTAATACTACTTATGTATCTATTCTGAATCTTCATTTTATATTTATGTCCCTCTTGTTATGTATCTAATGTTTTTTATCTTTAACGCTTCATGACTGATACGATGATTATTTTGTTATCTTTTCTTCACAAACTCCTAGTTATATTAAATATCTTCAAATACTATGTATGTATATTTTGTTTTTAGGCGTCGTAATGTCTCACCACCTTTGATTTACGACTATAGCGTTAGGTTTTGCTTGGTAGGGTGTTACACTTACCAAATTGATGACCCAACTCCTTTAAAAATGGTGGATGACACCAGTGACCCAATCACCTTTAAGTCGGCTGTCATGGAAGATGATATCATTGACCTTATGTCAGATGATGATACACTACCACTAGAGGACGGTAATCTTCAAGAAGAAGAGGGGGTCGATGGAGACAAAAAATAAGAAGAAGATGAGTTCAATGATCAGGAAATTACCTCAAAAGAGGAGGATGATGAACTAGAGGAGAAGAAGATGATGAATCTAAAGAAGGTTAACCTAAATATAGTTTAACTAGCTTGTTGCATGTTTAAACCTTATTTTAGCAAAATCATATAATTACAACGAATGCTAGCCTTAGTTCTATCTTATGTATTTCTCTATCAAACTTTGATTATGACAATAAAGACTATCACGCTCCATATAGTTATTAGGGTTTTGTTTTGATTAGTTTAGCAGTATTTTATTCCTTTCGTGTTTTTATTCTATATATTTGATATTTCACATTATATATAAATTATTTTTTTCAGATAAATTACTAATTTATTCTTTACTAATTAGGAGTTGACTATCAATTATTAACCATCGAGGTCCATTATAGATTGAAAAAAAATTGACTTTTTCGTCAAAAATTTTCCAACAATAACGATCATCCAGATTTATTATAAAAAAAATAAAAAATTGATGCTTCCGTTGAATTCACCGTTGGATTTTTTGATGGTAACGAGGCGCGAAGTCTCAACGTTTGGCGTCATAATTATCGTCGGATAATTTTCGATGATAAGTGACATTAGATTGTCGTAACTTAAATATCGTATTCTGCTGCTAATTCTACCGCAAGTTACTGTTGAAAAAAATAATTTTGCTAATAAACATTTACCGACGAAGTTTATACCGTCAGATACAATCAAACGTTAAATTTAACGGTAATCAATTAACGAGCGAATTATTTTCGTTATCCCGCCGATAAATTCGACGGTATTCAATATTTTTCTTGTAGTAAAAGATTGATCTTTTTTGTAAATGTGCTTTTTACATGGCTCTTTAAGAGTCTCCACTTACATAGAGTTGTTCAATCTGTTGCCCTTTCTAACACTGTTAACATTATAAGGTCCTAATCTCCAAGTTGTGTGGATTCTTATTCTAGACAATACAAAGAGATTTTGTTACCAAATTGAAATTAATATTATTTGAAATTTTTTTAAAAAAACTTAGACTTATATGTAAACTCTTGGACCGTTCATCCATCCAAAAAAGTCTTAGCTTGTTCTCTTTTTTGGTATAGAGGTGTTTGAAGAGTTCAGAGTTAATTGATTCGTATTCAAAGTTTATTTGTGGAATTTCTTTTGAAGTGGTTTTAATCTCTAAAGTTAGAAAGATAAAGGTGGACTCAAAAATTAGAAGTACGAACAAAGACTTGTCAGTCTAGCAAAACATCGCCAATAAAAATAGAATCATCAAGCAAAACATAGATGAAACAAAGATGATGAATTACTAGAAAAAACAAAAAATTATTAGTAGGGAATCAGATCTCTTTTCTCTAATCTCACTTGATCAAGAAGAACAGTTTAAATCAACAATAGAAAGAAGAGGTGAGAAAATAAGAAATGTGTGAAAGTGTAGAGTTGGAGAGAAGAGGTTCGTAATAAAAACAACCGACGATTTGAAAAAGAGAAAGAATGATATCTTTTAAATTTAGAGTTTAAATAATTGTCGTATTTTACTCGAAAAAATTAGATGATCATGTCTCCTCATTTAAAAAAATTATTGTGCTTTGAGTTATTGTTAGATTTTATTCGTTGGTAAATATCATCCATTTTTGTCAACAAGTTTTCTTATATTATTATTGAAAATATTTATATAATAAATCTGATGATAAAGTCCTATCAAGTCAGAAGATATTTTTTGTTATATATTTATCATTAGATTTAATGATAGAACAGTAAATTCAATTATAACCAACAATTTTTTTCACTTAATTATTGTTGTTGCGTTTTCTTAAAAATTTTTATCGTAATAGCGACTTATTTTTTCGATAGTAAATTGTCAAAATTTTCTAAAAGTAAATTCTATATTAAAAATTTTTGGTAGTGAATACGCATTTATGAATAGAGAAAAAAATCATCTTAAATAACTATCCTTTGTGGTTAATAATTATTGACTATGATTTTTTTACATTTTTTTTAATTTTTATTGACTGAAAATGTTAAAATAATTGTTTACAATGTTGGGGGGGGGGTGCATGAGAGTCTATTATTAGATGAGTTTTTAATTAGAGGGATTCTAGTTCTAAACTGCATCATAATGCCAAATTGTTCTTCAAATAATACAGAGTCATCTTTAGTTTGTTTATATAATATTTCAATTAGTTTGGTTTTTAATGACTAGCAACAGGAGTTTCGCAATTTTTTTTTTTTTTTGGTGCGATTCGTTCGCTAGCTAATAAGCAAAGTGTTAACAAAAGCAATTGGTATTCCCTTTTCTTTTTTTTAATAAGGCATAAAGCGAAAAATAATAATTTATAGCTTATAATTAATTTGGCTTGTATTGAAAAGGTTTAGTCTAGCAGTCTAGCTACATTTACCCCGAAAAATTTAAAGATATAGACTAAACCATACCTTATTAATTTCACCGTCACTTTTTTCAGTTCACTTTTAATCTTCCTCAAAAAGTTGTTTGTTTAATTTTTGTTGGGAATAAGACATCATTCCCCCTTGAGAAAACACCTTTGACAGAGAAATAAAATAGATACAATCACAACACAAGAATTTAACGTGGAAACTCCAATTACCGGAGAAAAAACCACGGCCGTTGTCAAATGACAACCAGAGAATATCACTATGTGAAAATTGTTACAACACATAGACTTCTTTCTCTCACCGGCACCCCAGTACACCCACACTCTTTCAAAGCAAATATCTAACTACACCTCACAACACTCTCTAATCAAAGAGTACAGAGGAAAAGAAAAATCAGATACAAGCTTAAAGTGTTTCTGACTGGTGCAAAAACAAATGGAGAACTTAGCCTCATATTTATAGCCTAGGCCACCCACTCCATTTGCTATCCTAAGCAATGTGGGACTAATTCAACCAAATCCTAACAATCTCCACCTTGATTGAAATAGTCACACATCTTCAGCTTCCATTGTCAACACCGACAATTCTTTGCTGCCATTGTCTATACCGACAATCATAGTTCAGAGAACTATCATACTCCACCATGAAAGTATACTCACTTGGAATTAGACCACTCCAAGAATTTCGCCTTGGTACAGATCGAAACCTTGCTGAAAATTCATGGTGCAACTTCCAAATTGGCTTTTCCTGGAAGTTCTTCAGCCATCGACCTAACTCCGCCACACACCTTGCATCTCAACGCCAACCAATGCCCGTGTGCAATTGTGGACCTGATTGCCACAACTCATCCTTATCCATGGCAGTGCGGTAATACCATGAGGATACTTCTTGTCTTCTAGAGAACATCATCTTCTCTCATAGAGAGAGCAACCAGAGATCTTCTCCTTCAACGCCTTGTGCAAACCTGATTGTATCAACACATCCTTGACTTGTACTTGCCACAAGCCAAAATTGATTCTTCCATCAAATTTCTCTATTTCAAGCTTCACAGCACTTGAATATCCAGACATTGTTGCAACCGTATACTGGAATATTATAACTCAACTGTAGACCGTGCACTAGGAAGGGTCCCCAGGAAAGAGAGGTGGGTCACAATGGACACACTTAAATACCAAGTCTTTCCTTAGCCAGAACCTTTTCCAAACTGCACTCTCACAGAGTCACACTGCCTTCCAGCAACAACAACAGCAACCAAAGAGATTAGACTAGGCTGCAACCACAGAGCATACTAAGAATAAATCCCACCGAACCGAAGCTCTGATACCACTTGTTGGGAATAAGACACCATTCCCCCTTGAGAAAACACCTTTGACAGAGAAATAAAATAGATACAATCACAACACAAGAATTTAACGTGGAAACTCCAATTACCGGAGAAAAAACCACGGCCGTTGTCAAATGACAACCAGAGAATATCACTATGTGAAAATTGTTACAACACATAGACTTCTTTCTCTCACCGGCACCCCAGTACACCCACACTCTTTCAAAGCAAATATCTAACTACACCTCACAACACTCTCTAATCAAAGAGTACAGAGGAAAAGAAAAATCAGATACAAGCTTAAAGTGTTTCTGACTGGTGCAAAAACAAATGGAGAACTTAGCCTCATATTTATAGCCTAGGCCACCCACTCCATTTGCTATCCTAAGCAATGTGGGACTAATTCAACCAAATCCTAACAATTTTGTCACACAATCAAGCACGAACTAACGAATCACTTAATAATTCATTTAATTTTCAACATTATTACATGTCCTGCTTTAATATAAAATATTCAACTGACATACATGATGATTATATACCTTTTTTTTATGTTGAAATAAAACAAGAAACGGTAGTTGTTCGGTTGTTCCACCTGTTAGAAAATTATAATTTTTTAATTTATTTATAAATAATACATATAATTAATTATAATCACATTAACTATTTTATATTATAAAATTTATATATAAATAATTTGATTTATTGTTATACATATTAAATAAAATAAATTAGTATTACTCATGGTTTTTATTTAAATGATAATAAAATTAAAAAAAACATATATTAAGAAATTATCAGAATTTATTATTTTTTATTATTATTTAATCATTAATTTAATTTTTTAGTTTAATTTTTTTAGTCTGATAATTTAATAATATATTTTATCTTATACTTTTAAATATCAATAATTAATTAATGACTAAAAACAATAAATTCTAATAATTCTGTAATATTTTTCTAAAACTAAATATTATATTATTTTACGTAAATTTTCAGAATTTAATAAAAATCAATAGCCAAATATAAATAAAACTTCAAAATTTTAATCCTTGATATATTAAAATCATCTTACAATCTTTATCCAATCAAAAAGTTATTATTTACTCTAAAATAAAATTTGATAAATTATTTTAATTGAAAAAGATCAAAGAAGTACAATTACCAAAAAATTCAGACATGCTTTTGTGCTCTCACGTCTATTTTTTCATAATTCAAGATAGATAGGATGGTATTGAAATTAAAGAACCTAAAATTCCAACACCACCATTTAATTAAATATTTAAAAATTGTGTTGACATAGTGGTATATTTAGCATGTGGCTGGGAATCTTGCTATTGTGGACCTCACATGCATGTATATGCCCATACTCTAAAACCAGTTGGTAGCCCATCACACACACATAATTTACTATTGGAGAGGAACCTCACTTCGTCCTCCATTTTCTTGTTTTTTTTCTTTTACAGAAAAAAAAAGGGAATGAAATGATCATGATAGGAAGTTAGCACCAATTTTTATTTTCATTTTTTAATCTTTTAGTCAATGACATGATTAATTTTTAGACTGATGATTGAGAGTTTTAATTTATTCTCTTAATTATTCTTTCAATATTTAAATAAATAAATAATATTATATTATATTTTGAAATCATTAAAAAATAAAAAATTCAAAAAAAATTATTTAAAAATTAAAAATATAATTATAAAAATGAGTCAGAATTTTTAATTATTTTATTAAAAAATATGACTAAAAATTAACTATCAAATCAATTATTATATATATTTATATATATTGGTTTATATATAATTAAATATTTTTCTGATAAAATAATTAAAATTGTCATAATAATATAATTGAACATTATACAAAAACAATCAAATTTATTTACAGTTGTACAATACAATTTTTATAACATGCAAATACGTATTTTAATTTTATACAGCTAGGATGATTATTTTCTATTATATACAAGTTGGCGTAGAATTTTTTACATGCATGCATATATATGACAACATATTATGACTAATGTTGTCTGATTATATTATTCTTTGTGGTAAGTAAGGACTAATTAGGAAATGTTGAATATAACATAGTAGGATATATATAATAAACAATGCCATGTTCTCATCACCTGGGATGAAAAATCTTTTTTTTTTTTTTTTTCAATAAACAAGTTGAAATGAGATTAAATTATTGTGTTTATAATAGAAGAGCGAAAATAATGAGAATTCTTAGAAGGCTCATTGATTTCAGGTGAGATTAGATGAACTAAAATGACAGGGTACACAAATAATTTATATTTAATCAGGAAAAATATTGTTTAATTTGAATTTTTTAAAATATATGGAGAATACGTGCTTAAGATCATTCTAACTATTTTATATGATATATGAGATTTAATTTTATTTAAGAACAAAATAAAAGAAACCCGGATTATTTAACAATAAATATATACTTGTTTTTTAATAAATTTTAATTTGTATATAAGCTCTCTTATAAATGACTATAATGGTTTGTTTTAGTTTTCTCTCACAAAATCTCAATATCTCATAATATATATATAGTTACAGAAAATGCTAATTAGAAAAGTAACAAATTCACTAACAAACTATTAATAATCCTAACAATAAGCTAAAGCTAACTTTTTTTATTTCCTTCGTTCTCCCTCAAACGAAAGGTTGTTTTGTCAACAATCCTGAGTTTATTTCAAAATTTATTGAACAAGAAAGAGGTAATAAGTTTCGTGAAAATATCTGCGATCTACTGCACAGCAGAGACATAAACAACCTGAACTTGACCTTTCATGACATAATCTCTAACAAAATAAATGTCTAACTCGACATGTTTAGATTTAGAATGCAAAACGGGATTTGCAGCTAACATAACCGCACTAAGATTATCACAGTAAATCACAGGTGATTTGGTCACTAGGACATGAATAGCATGCAGCAAATTCTGAATTGGTTGATTTCTAATCATTAGGATCAGACCCCCAATCAGAATTGGTATAAACTGTGAGAGTGAGCTCTTTAGCCGGCTGAATCCGCAAACTAAAGCTAGCAATGCTGCTGATGTACCGCAAAATGCGCTTAACCACCTTCCAATGTGCTTCAAGGGGCTGCTGCATGAATTGATACACTCGATTTATTCAATAAGTTAACTCCGATCGCGTGATTGTGAGGTACTAAAGACTCCCAACAACTGCATGATACAGGGTTGGATCACCGAAGGGAGGACTGCCAGTTTTGCTAAGTTTCAAAGATGAAGGGATTAGAGTTTCATATGGCTTGCAGCCAACCATATTGGCTTTCCTAAAGATGTCGTTGACATACTTAGTTTGAGATAACAAAAGACCGCCATCAGTAGTGTGTGCTACTTCTAATCCAAGAAAATAATGCAGATTCTCCATGTCTTTTAAGAAAAAATAAGAGTTGAGTTGAGTAATTATCTCAGTAATACACTAATTTGAGCTGCCAGTAATAATGATGTCATCAACGTATATAAGCACATAAGTCAAATGTCCAGTAGAGAGTTTTGTAAACACGGTTGTATCAGCCTTTGTGGTAGTAAATCCATGCTGTTGCAGTACCCCAGAGACCTTTGTGTACCAAGCTTGAGAAGCTTGTTTGAGTCCATATAGGGACTTGGATAGCTTGCAAACTAAAGTCAAATTTTCTTCATAACCAAAGGGCTATTTCATATAAACTTCCTCAAAGAGATCACCATTAAAGAAGTAGTTGTTCATATCCAACTACCTAATATTCCACCCTTTGGAGACAGTAAGAGATAACACCATTTGAATTGATGTGAGGCAAATGACAAGACTAAAAGTCTCTTTGAAATCCACCCTAGGTCATTGGCTAAAGCCTTGAGCAACTAAGCGGGTTTTGTACTTCTACAAAGATCCATCTGAGTTGTACTTAACTCGAAACACCCATCGACACCCAATCGATTCTCTTCCCTCTGGCAGCAGTACCAAACTCCAGGTTCTTGTTCACATAAGAGCTCCATATTCTTCATCCATTATTTGCTTTCAATGAGGTATGGTGAGAGCCTCTTTGTGATTCTTTGGCTCTAAAGAAGGGGTAAGTTGAATTTGATATACTTTGGGTTTAAAATACCATTCTTCGACCATGTGACCATGGGATGTCGGGGTTGCAAAGGTGCAGGAGAGGCCTGAATAGGTTGCTGAAAAGGGGTAAGAGTAGGTGTAGGTGGTGATAGATTGTTAAAGTTGATTGATGAAGCTGTGACAATAAAGGAGTTAGTTGAGTCTAGTAAAGTAATTTGGGGTTGTGACATAGGGTTATTAGAAATAATAGGAAGAAGAGTATTTGCCGATAGGGGAGCTAGAGGAGGGTGAGACGTCATCAGATGAAGCAAAACCAGTCTTAAAGGAAAACTTTGTTTCATAAAAGACATGAGTGTTGAGGATAATTTTTCTAGCGGCAGTCAAATATTTGTAGCCTTTGTGTTGCACTCCATAACCAAGAAATACACAGGGTTCAGATCGGTCATCAATTTTATAGGAGTTGTAGGGCCTGGTATAAGGAAAGTACAGACATCTAAAGGTTTTAAAATACAGAGGGTTCAGGTTTGAAATTAAACAGTCTTTCATAAGGTGTAACGTTGTTTAACACCGGAGTTGGTAGAGAATTTATCAACCTGATGGCAGTCATGAAGGCATCCCCCTAGAACCTTTTTGGCATAGACGCACCTTCCAATAATGTCAACCCAGTCTCTACAATGTGTCTGTGGTTGCGCTCAGTGGCACTATTTTGTTGGTGTTCATATGGACAGAAAAACCTCCACATAATACCTGTATCCTACATAGACTTAGCCAAACTAAGATATTCTTTAGCGTTATCATTTTGAACACATTTAATTTTAGTTCTAAGTTGCAACTTAGCCATAGATTAAAAATTTTCAAATGTAGATCTAATTTGAGACTTAGAGGACAACAAATAAATCCAAGTGAACCGTGAGAAAAACAGCAATAAAATGAACATAGTATTTACAATTATTGACTGAAGCAACCGGGATAGGTCCCCAAACATATGTAAAGACCAATTCTAAATATTTTGTGTAAAGAGAATCAGATTTAGAGAAGGGAAGTTGATGTGCCTTTCCAATACAACAAGAAGAACACACAAAATTTATTGATTCCAAAGAAATATGACATGACTTAAGAATTTGATTAACTACCGAAATTGATGGATGCCCAAGACGAGCATGCCATAACAAGCAGTCGTTATTTCCAAACATAGGTACTAAAGATAGTAAGGCATCAGCAAAATCATCTCTTGATTTTGGAAAGAATCCAGAGAATTTGTACAATCCTTTATCAACTATTCCATGGAGTATGACCTCCATGAAAATCTTGCATTTGACAACACTAATCATTATGAAATTCAAAAAATATCTTATTATATTTTGCAAATTGATAGACACTTAACAAATTCTTTGAAATTTCTGAAACTAGCAGTAATTTGCTAGGCAAAAATTATTTTCTATTCAAATCTGAAATGAAAATTGAACTTTCAATACGACTAATTGAAAAACCTAAACCATTGTCCATGGTGACTCTTTCAGAATGATACTGAATTTGCTGCTCCAACAACGCTGCAAGATCCAGATTGGTTTCTAGATTCAGGAGCCACGCACCACATGACTGTCGATGTTCACAACTTTGGGAAAAAGACTGAATACGAATGTGACGTGGCTTCAACTCTTTCATTACCATAGGCATCATACCTGTACCAACAATTGAAAGTCATGTGCCCAAGTTTGTTGCAAACTTGGCATTGCGACGGTCTAGGACCACTTCTTCCGTAATTTTGAAATTGAGACTGCGCCGTTCTTGCTCCTATCATAAATCTTGCACCACTTCTGCTACAAAAGACACATCTGCTTTCACGGAAATCACCTCTTAAGTGATAGAAGTTTGATTGAGTGTGAGCCAAGTGTGCTTGCACCAGATTATCTGGTTTCTTGTACTTTTTTTAACAATTTTTCATGTGCCATCAGCAAAGTTTCTAATTTTTTTATGGACACAGGCTTGGATTTTGCCGTGATTGTTGTAATAAAAGAGGTATTCTCCTCAGAAAAACCATTCAACACAGATTCAGCATGATCAGCATCACTAATTGCAGCTTCAACACATACTAATGAATAAACTATTTTCTTGATTTCAAGCAAATAATCTGAAACAGATCCTTCCTTCTTCGTATTGACTAACTTGTTCTTTAATTATCTAATTTTTGCTGTAATTTGAGATGCGAAGTATGTTTCTAACCTGCACCAAATTTCATGCGAGAAGATACAACCGACCATTCTCGTCGCAACCGCTTGCTCATCGATGCTAGTAACCAAGTCTTCAACAACGCATCATGCTTCTTCCACTTCGAATACGCTGGATTTATCACATTGGCAGCTTCATCTCTGTTGGAGAGATACTTCACTGGAATTGATTTTTCTGTGATGTGGTCAAGCATCTCGTATCCTTCGATCATGGATTCTACTTGATCCTTCCATGGTAGATAGTTATCATCATCCAATTTCATAGCTATTGGACTAGAGAAGGCTTGTGCTACTTGCATCAGAGACATTGTTGCGGAAGCCATGAGAGAGAGAAAGCTCTGATACCATATAGATATCGGGCCAGAGAGAGAGAGAGAATAGAAAAAGAGTAAAATTCTAGAACTGTTAGGAATGAATTGATAACCAACTGAATTAAAATAATAAAATGTATATCTCATAATATATAGTTATAGGAAATGTTGACTAGAACAATAATAAACTCACTAGCAAATTATTAGTATTCCTCAATAAGCTAACAATAAATTAACTTCCTTTTTCTCCTTTAAAATAAAAATGCAAAAAACATACATGAATGGCTTAAAAATCCCATCACATAAAAAATTACTCAAATTGATATATAGAAAACAAAAGAGTCTCCAAAATATTTTAGATCCAATATTTTGATTCTAACAAAATTTTATTTTTTAGACTTCTTTCATAATTACTCTTTTTAGACAAAATTTTTGTTTTTTTAGTCATTTTCAATCAAATTTCTAATATACTTGTTAGACAAATAAAATTTTAATAAAATTTTTATTATAAGACAATCAGATAAAAAAATTACACTATAAAATAATTAATCTCCTTATAAAATGACAGAAAAATCAAAATGTCTAATGAAAAGGATTTTCAAAAAAATTTTAAAAATAACTATTATTGAAAACCAAATGGTATAATCTAGAATTATTTGAGATTAATTCCGGAGTTTATTCAAAACAAGAAGTATTAAAGAAGGGACAAAACATTCTAGATATTATAATAAAGAATTGAAGCAGTTGCAAAGGGGTGGAAAGATGTGAATATAGCTCGGTAAAAAGGGACAAAACAGGGTACGTATTATTCTTTTATGGGCAAATGGGGTCACGGGAAGTTTTTATTAGTCAGAAGCAGTAACATCATCACGGGGATGAAAAAAATGCCTTTGAATTTTCATGGGTCAATTTTATTGTTGTAAACACCCAACCAGAAACAGAGGTTTTGAATGAAGCAGTCATTGTATTTGGTGGGGAGAGAGAAAAAACACCCTTCACAAACCGTCAAATTTGTATGTTGACTTCTGTAATTTTCCCAATGTCAATGCACATTAGCTTATTGTAACACAAATTAAAATGATCCTTTCATTTGTAGACTTCACATTATTATCTCTAAAAAATGTTGAATTAAAAATTTTCATTCAAAAATTTTTTATTACATTGAGATTTTTGATAAATAAATTTTTAAAAGTGTGATAAGAAAAACTTTTATATTTTATTTTTATATAATTTAAAATCTTTATAGAATAAAATTTGTTTAGAAACAAAAATATCTAATACAAAATTTTTTAAAAACCTATTAAATATATACTCTTATCTGAGATTAAAACATTCTCGTCTTTATGTGTTGTTGTCTATACTATATGTTTTTTACCTTTTGCACATAATCTTTTGAATTCATGCGAAAGATGTAAATATATATAATTATGTTAGGTATACATTAAAATTAATCACTAATATAAAATATATGTTAAAATATAAAATACACATTATAAATTAGTTAAATAAGACATATATTTATATATAAATACATAATGACTAATTTTAATGTACAAATAACATTTTTGAAATACATATAATTAGGTAATTAAAATGTTAATGTTCATTTACAATATGTTTAATATTTTAGAATAAAAAATATGGAGATATTATAATTTAGAAAATACACAACTTATGTCTTTATCATATTTTTACTATCTTCCAATATTTTAATAGATAAAAATATTTATTGGCAAAAAGGAGATCTTTATGTAATTTTAAATATCTATTATTTCTTTAAAATAAATTTATATTTCTATTATAAAATAATTACAAAGACCTAGACGAGGAGGTAGAATAATTATGTACCCGTGTATGTGACATATATATACACAGAAAGATAAATTTGGAAGAAATAATAAAAATTAGTTAATAATGCTAACACCAATTTTAGATATGTAATTTTTAACTTTAGATGTACAGTTTTTAAAATTGATTCTATTATTTATTTTTGACCAAGAAATAGAATAATATGAAAAAGATAAATTTTGATTAATTATATATACAAATTTTTGTTAATTAATTATTTTTTAAGCACCATGTTTCAGAAAGAAAAAGAAAAAAAAAATGCACCGTAGAATAGAAAGCCTATTAGCGCGCGGTACAAAGTGAAAGAAAACGAGAGATTCTCCCGTCCGTGACCCACTCTTCTCAGAAAAGAAAAACAAAAGAAGTTAAAAATAAATTAAGGTCAAAATTATATTAAATTAACATTAATATATATAGAGTAATAGAGACATCCCCCTTTTCCGTTGTTATTTTGTACGATTCTATATGCGTCAATCTTCCTAAGTTGTGGCATATAACTTAATCTGTTCATTTAATTTTAGCATCTACCATATGCTTAAACCAACTGGTAGGTCACTATTCACCACCACCACCACTACCACACCCACTGAGTCCAACTACGTGTTACTCCGAGTCACACTCACTCACTCACTACTTTTAATAAATGGTAATACAATTAATTAATTAAGTGTTTATTATAAGGTTGATGGATGTTAGAATGATTTTATCCAAATAATTGGATTTTCATTTTCAATTATTTTGATGATCGACGTGGAAACCCAATCAAGATATGAAAAAGCTTCAAACCCTTTAAAATACGCAACTCCCACCACCATGACCACACTATATATAGACAACAACACACAAAGACACACCTCATTCATCACTTCTCACTTACTCACCATTCAAACATGGCTTCTTCCCCTTCTTGTTCTAATTATTGTTACAACGGTAACAAGAGTTTGTTAGCATCGGTTATCGTGTCAGTTATCGTGGTAACAATAACGATAAGTAGTGGGGGCGTGGCAATTGCGGAAGGAGGGAGGGTGCCGTTTGCATGTGACCCGAAAAACGGTTTAACGAGGACGTTGAGATTCTGTTGGACGCACGTGCCAATCCACGTGAGGGTGCAGGACCTCATAGGGAGGCTCACATTGGCGGAGAAGATAAGGCTGGTGGTTAATAACGCCATAGCGGTTCCAAGGCTTGGGATTCAGGGCTATGAGTGGTGGTCGGAGGCCTTGCACGGTGTTTCTAATGTGGGCCCAGGGACTAAGTTCGGTGGGCCCTTCCCTGGTGCCACTAGCTTCCCTCAGGTCATCACAACCGCTGCTTCTTTCAACCAATCTCTATGGCTTGAAATCGGTCGGGTAAGATTTCTTCATCGTTCTCCATCTGTAGCCGTTTCATTACTCCATGCATCATTTTCTCAACAGTTAAACAACACAACTCACTAATTGGATGCAATACTTTATCCATATTCATAAAATATTGATACATAAGAAAGCTTCTTTTATTTATTTAGACTAAAATTAATTAATTATCTTTTCATTAAAAATAATTAAAATGTTGATTCTTAACATTTTTATATTATCATTTTATTCTCACTTTTACGCACTTTTATGTGTGTGCGTGACTCTTGTTGTTTATAACTAGCAATGATGGTGCTCCTTTGAGTTTTGAATGCGTGGAAGCAGTTGTTTTTTGTTGATAGTTAAATATGATTAAATAATAATTTAGTTAAATTTATTAAATTATTTAATAGTTTTTTATTAATAACTTTAAGTAAAGATAATAATTGTATATGAATTTTCATCTTAATATGATATTGTAAGAAAATGAATCATTTTTCTTCGGCAAAAAAAAAATAGAAAGCTCACGTGTAAAATTAAAGAATTGAGTATTAATAATAAAACAGTAATACTATAGAACCAATATAATTTTATTATTTTTTGTTTATATTTAATTAAAAATATTAGTTAAAAATATAGTGCTGAATCGCCAGATTAAAAGTATTAAACTATGAATTATGTCAGGAATTAAATTTTTATATAATAGACTTTTTTTATATATCTCTTAATATATATGTCAGGAATAAGCAATAAGTTGTGATTATTCAAATGTAAGAAACTAATGTTGACATATAAATATATATAATATATCCTTTTCATCCTTTAAGCTCTTAATTCTTATTTTTTATTTAAAAAAAAAGGAAAGGAGTGGCGAAGTATACACTCAACTTTTCCTTTCATCCATCAGTTAGGCTGTTCATTCATTGATTGGTTCTCCTTTTCGGCCAATTATGATTAAATTAATCATTTTTCCATACAACCATCTAAACTCTAAAGTATATATATGATAACATAACATATTATTGGCTTCGAATACAGACAGTAGCCAAATGGGTCAATTGCTTTTGTGGAAGTATAAAGTACACTTAACATATTTCTCTTCCATAAGTTACCCTTGGATACAAGAAATTAATTATTTTGGGACCACTGCCTTTAGATATATAAATTAACAAATGATACTTATTTTCCATAAAATCATTACTTTTAGTGTATAGTTTATACAAAATTATTTCATTATTTATAAAATCATAGGGCATAATTATTTTCATGAATTTAAAAAAATGTTCCTTAATCTTTAAAATAAGCTGTAGTTTTCACTCTGTACCAATCTAATCAAGTTACAAGTCCTCAATAAAATTGAAAAGGTATCTATCTATAAATAGGGCTCAAGTGCTTTCTTAGCTTTTTCAATTATAATTACCAAAACATAGATATATGACGACGACAAAATAAAATTGCTTTCATAAATCATATACAAACTATTTATAACTACCCGTTATATGTTTTTGCTGTCCAATCATATGTGTGAGCCAAAAGACCATTCATTTTCATTTGCTGATTCTAACCCCTTTTTTTAGTTTATTAGAAAATAAAAATTGTCATCAGATAGAATAAGACAAATGTATATATTAAAAAAATAAAAATAAAAAGGGTTAAAATATATTTGTTATTTAATCAAATTATGGTGTTACTCGGCTACTCGCAGCTCCTACATAGAAACAAATTAACAGTGTCCCATGTGCCTTGCATGCATTTGAAGATGATATAAAATCTGACAAGTCAAGTCACTTTATAATAATTTATTGAGTTTAATTTTAATATATTAATATTATAAAATATTTTAAATAGTCATATAATTATATCAGTTCTTTTAAATAATTATTCATGTAGTCAATATAAAAAATTATTTTTATTAATATCATATTATATAATTTAAATATACATATAAAATTATTTATATGGATAGTATATTAAAATTAAATTTTAATTTATATTTAGTTTATATGCTAAAGAAAACGAGAGTTGATGTTGAAAATTCATCAACTCAATTTGTCACCAACCAGTTTCTATAAAAGAAGTCCCATTACGCCATTATTTCATTAAACAAACGAAAGCAACATGTTTATGATGGTTAATTAATTAAATGGACTTTTGTATGGTTATCCTTTGTTATTATTATTTATCTTCCCTTAGCTTGGTTAAGTTTAATTTATATAGTATATAGTACCCTTTGACGTATCTAATTAATTTAACAAGTTAAACATGTACGTGTATGTTGAGATTGGATAATAATCAATAATTAATAAAGATTTCGGTGACAATTAATAGAGACCCGTCTAATTCCTTGATGAAGCATGCAATACACAAAAAAGTCTCCTCCTCAAGGATTGTTATAGTATCATTTTTGCATGTTGTTGGATGTTGCTTAGTGAAACATAAAATCCAACCACCTTTTGATTTTTTCTTAATCTTGTGTAATTAATGATTGTTTGGTGAAAACTGACCAAACACAAGGTGTTTGATGTTGTCCATCAACACCGCCTCTACATGCAAGTGGCAAAACCTTGAGTGCACCTTTTCGTTACGGCTTTTTCTTTTATTAAATAGAGGTAAAAACTCAGGTAAAGTCGACTTCATATAAAGTTGATATTTAAGAGCCGTTAAATAATTTGATTGATTTAACTAAATTTTCATCCAATAATTTTTAGGTATCAACTTCACGTGAAGTTGACTTTACCTCAGTTTTCATCTTAAATAAAATTTATTTTTAATTACAACGTAAAAGAATGTGAAAGAGAGAATCTTATATTATATATTATCATTTCGAAAATGTTTGATACAAAAATAACTAAAATTTGTCTTATTTATTAATTATTATAATAATTAATAAATACTAATTTTTTTCTTTAACATTATTGTTGCCATTTAATCATATCCGAGAGACTTGTAAGAAAAATAAATTATTTATGTATCTTTATTTACTAATTTAAAATTATGACAAGATATTTAGATGTATATTATTTTTACAATAATAATAATTTAAGTAAATTAATTTTATTAATAAAAAATATAGAATAATATATAAAATTAGATTAAGTTTATTTTTAGGCCGCTTTTTTTCAATATATATGATGTTCCCAAAGGTCATTATTCAGTTGCTTTAATTTTCAATAATTTTCTGTAATACTGATGAGCCAGAATTAATTACCTAATCACATTGAAGGGAAGTCCTTGTCTAGGTACAATATAATCTTGAAATTATTAAAGAAAAGGAAACTCGATATTCATTTGGTGGCATTATAGCATGACCATGTGACGTTTAGATTCCAAAATTGTCAAAGATAGAGTTTCTTGCTTGTTTCTTATTACCAAATGGTATTTCTTTAATATTCTCTTTGATGCTTTAGCCAAATTGTTATTGAGACAAGACACAAGAAACATTAAAAAATTAATTAAAGAAATATTGTACTATTCAATTGAATGAGTATGTGAATTATATTTAATTTAATTTGATTGCTATGCTCATCAGGTGGTGTCTGATGAAGCAAGGGCAATGTACAATGGTGGAGCTGCAGGGTTGACATTTTGGAGTCCTAATGTGAACATTTTTCGCGATCCTCGTTGGGGCCGTGGCCAGGAGACTCCTGGCGAAGACCCCACCTTGGCCGCAAAATATGCTGCAAGCTATGTGCAAGGACTCCAAGGCAACGGCGCGGGTGACCGGCTCAAGGTGGCTGCTTGTTGTAAACACTACACTGCCTATGATCTTGATAATTGGAACGGCATAGACAGATTTCATTTCAATGCCAAGGTAAGTTTCAATAAATATAATTAATTTGTATAGTCAATTACACATTTCTTAAAAACAAATAATTTAGGAGATATTATAGTATTATTCCATTTGTAAAGAGAAAAAGAAAATCAAGAGTGCATTTGATTTGCGCTTTTATATTTTGTTTTCGTTTTTAGTTATTTTTGTTTTTTGAATTTTGTGAAAGGAAAAAGTAAAATGCAAAACATAAAACACTGAAAATAAAAACAGAAAAATAAAAATACAAACCAAACACATTCTAACCTTTTTGAAAGAGAAAAGTTCAAGGGTCAGCAAACTTTATTATTTTCTGTTAATACATTTAGTTATTAATCTAATACTTTTAGTCTAGTGGTCTAGCAACATGTTTTTAATGGACACTTTTTAAATATTATAAGCTAACTGCTACAAAAAATAATAAATTCTACTGGTTCTTTAACATTTTTCTTTTTAAAATTTTGAATTATATGCATATATAAATATAAATACAAACATGACAAATTAAGCATACTATGTATGATATCATCACATCATTTTTGACAGAAAAATAAATATAATTTACTGATTTTTTAAAATTTTCCATATATATACATATATAAATATCAAACATATATAAGGGTATAGCTGAATTTTCAAACTAATATTTAAATTTTTTTAGTTTAGATATATAATAAAAAATAATTAGGAATTTTAACTCATTCTTTCAATTATCCTCTTAATTTTTAAATAAAGAAAGTTTTGTATTTTTTATATTTTTGTTATTTTTTTTAAATAACACAGATATATATTTAAATTCTTATTTATTTAAATATTAAAAAATAATTAAAAGATGAATTGGGTCTGTTAATCATATAAATTAACATATATATAATATTATCTTATGCTTGAATTCGGAACCACCCAATTATGTGATGAGCTAAGTTATTCAAGTGGTTGCTCTATATGGGCGTTGATCGCACTTTTCATTATATGTCTCCATGCCTCTGCCTTTATTCGCTTCTTACGTTGGAGGGAATATAAAGTCACACACCCTTTATCTAATATCCTTATCCAATATCCATATTCAGCTTGCAAAGCTATGAGACTAGAACCATATGGTGCTTGTATCATTCTTATTTCTTGGGATGTAACAAGTATTATTTTCATTAAAGTGATGCAAGTGGTTGATAATGACATTTGTCCACTTGCAATTAGTTTGGGTTAATTGACAGCGATGCAATTCAAACTACCAAATCATCAAGATTATTTCAATAGAAAACATAATTTGTTTAATATAGAACTTGTTTGTCGAGATAATATATAATACTTACTAATAAATAGATAAAATAAATAGATGTTCACTCAAAACTAACTAAATATGGATTGATGTAGGTTAGCAAGCAAGACTTGGCGGACACGTATGACGTACCATTCAAAGCTTGTGTGTTGGAAGGGAAGGTGGCTAGTGTCATGTGTTCCTACAATCAGGTCAATGGCAAGCCCACTTGTGCCGACCCCGAACTCCTTCGCAGCACCATCCGCGGCCAATGGGGTCTCAATGGGTACATTGTGTCGGATTGTGACTCGGTCGGAGTATACTATGATAGCCAACACTACACAAGGACGCCGGAAGAGGCGGCGGCGGATGCCATCAAAGCAGGCTTGGACTTGGACTGCGGCCCATTCTTGGCCATCCACACGGATGCGGCCATTAGACAAGGGCTCATTTCGGAGAACGATCTTAATCTTGCTTTGGCTAACCTTATTACGGTCCAAATGAGATTGGGCATGTTTGATGGTGAACCTTCGGCCCAACAGTATGGGAATTTGGGCCCAAGAGATGTGTGTACCCCGGCCCACCAGGAACTGGCCCTTGAGGCAGCTAGACAAGGCATCGTGTTGCTTGAAAACAAAGGGAACGCGTTGCCTTTATCCCCTACGCGGGTTCGCACCGTAGCTGTAATTGGGCCCAATTCAGATGTTACTGTTACAATGATAGGAAACTATGCTGGTACGTCTTCACTAATTTCCCAATCATTAATTAGCTTAGCATAGTTAAAGTTTATTTGTTAACCAAAAAAAGAGTTTATTTTCAAATTAATCTAGGAAATTCAATAATCTCAATTTAAAAATATAAAATATTTTTTTTTGTTAAATTGTAACAATATCTTGATATCTAATAATATTAAATCACAAACTAAAATTTTGAAATATTTTTAATGCTTTTTTTAACTAAATAAATCATGCAAGATAACTTTTTAATAGTAAATAATATACAATTTTTAAACCCATTTCAAAAAATAGGTCAAGAATTATATTAGATACTTTGACTTACTTGTGATGATATTTGAGTGTATATAAATATTTTTTGAAAAATATTTTTTTATTAAGATATAGTTGAACAAAACATAACGCATACTAGAATGAATGTCATGTCTAAAATGTGTTTAAAATACAAATACGATAACTCAACGACGTATTCATGAATACTTGTTAACACAACTCTTGTTTCTATTACTAACTTAATTTTGAATTAGATCTAACTTTTTTTTACCAACATAAATTCTGGTTATTGATGATCTGTATTTTGATTTTGGGTAGGTGTTGCATGTGGCTACACATCACCATTACAAGGGATTTCAAGATATGTTAAGACCGTACATCAAGCAGGGTGCAGGGATGTTGCATGTGGAGGCAACCAACTATTTGGAGCCGCAGAGATCGCATCCAGGCGAACAGATGCAACAATACTTGTCATGGGCCTGGATCAGTCCATAGAGGCTGAGACTAGGGACAGGGTTGGGCTTCTCTTACCAGGCCTCCAACAGGAACTTGTGTCCAGAGTTGCCAGGGCCGCCAGGGGCCCAGTTGTCTTGGTTATCATGTCTGGTGGCCCGGTTGATGTCTCATTCGCCAAAAATGATCCCAAGATCACTGCAATTTTGTGGGCTGGTTATCCTGGCCAAGCTGGAGGAACTGCCATTGCTGATGTCATCTTTGGCAGAACCAATCCAGGTACCTTAAAAAAATTTATTCTCGTTTTTTTCTTTTACAAAAAAAAAAATTAAAGTTTTTAGGATTTATATGGAATTTTAAACCCCTCCACTTAGCTTATATTTTTAGAAGTAGATTATATATTCTCACTACCTAACAACAAATTGTTTAGACTATTTTTTGTAATTTGAAAGTGGCATGCAGAACATTGAAAACTGGCAGGTTTTAAGTTTGAAATCAATAAAATTATAAAATATATTCTTTTGCTCAACAAAATAATTTTGATATATCTTGTCCAAAAATAGAATCATTTTTTTTATATACATAGTAGTTACAATCCAAATCTTGTCATATTTGATTTCATTTTTCTTTTTTCTTTTGGTATATGGGGCCTAAAGGCCCATATTTCATTTTTCTAGTAAAAATAAAAAAGACTAAAACGTTGCTTGGTTTTTTCTTATATTTTTGGCAGGTGGAAGGCTTCCAATGACATGGTACCCAGAAAGCTATCTATCGAAAGTGCCAATGACAATAATGGACATGCGTCCAAACCCATCAACAGGGTACCCAGGAAGAACCTACAGATTCTACAAGGGCCCAGTTGTGTACCCATTTGGGCATGGACTCAGCTATAGTAGATTCTCCCAAACCCTAGTACTTGCACCCAAACAAGTCTCAGTGTCCTTCTCAACTCCCCTCAAAGCCCAAACAAACTCAACTTGGGCCTCATCTTCAATCAAAGTGAGCCATGCAAATTGTGATGCCCTACATATGGGCTTCCATGTTGATGTGAAGAATGAAGGGTCAATGGATGGGACACATACCCTTTTGATTTTCTCTAAGCCACCAATTAACGGGAATAATAATTGGTCAGAGGATAAGAAATTGGTGAGTTTTCATAAAGTGCTTGTTCCTGCTGGATCAAAGCAAAGGGTTAGTGTTGGTGTTCATGTTTGCAAGCATTTGTCTGTTGTTGATGAATTTGGGGTCCGAAGGATCCCAATGGGTGACCATGAATTACATATCGGTGATCTCAAGCATTCTATTTCGGTCCAAACTCAAGACTAAATCAATAGTTAGAACGGATTTACAACATTGAACCGGGTTAATCAGACTCCTAATAATAGGATCTAAAAGCCGACGGTTCAATGGGATAAAAAGAAAAACAGAGGAAGCAAATGATTTAAAATGTCAAACAAATTTGACACATAGAACCATAATTTTCTTTTTCAAAATTTTACAAAATAGAAATGATTGGAAAGTGTATTGATTGTGTGTTTGCAAATGCAAATGTAAAATAAGGAAATAGGGTTGGTTCGTCTCATTTGTAAGTGTCCATTATTATTCTTGATGCAAATGTAAAATAGGGCAAGTATAGGTGACATACATTTGTAAAATCAATCATCATATATATGGTTGCAAATGTACTATTATTGGAACTTTCTTAGTATGTTGAAAAGAGGTTTTGTGAACAAAGTATCCTTTGTCAATTGTCATGTTTCTAAATGTCATTTCAAGATTGAATGTCTTGCTTACTCAAAGTGAACAATCTATGGCAAGTTGTGTTTACTTTTGTTGCTTCTTTGCTCCCTTATTACTGGACAAGTTTTGCTCATTCATGCAACAACAAGCCTCACAAATAATGACTGAATTTCAAATTCCTATATATATATATATATATATATATATATATATATATATATATATATATATATATATATATATATATATATTTAATTTCAAAGAAAGAGAGCCTTAACCATGTTGGATCTTGAGGACAATAATGTAATTTACAACCTTTGTTTTTTTCTTTGGGGTCATGAATGATGAATCTCTTAAAGGTTAACTTGGGCTCACTTTTTCTTCTAGGTATGTTAGCTAGATTAATGGTTTTTGAATTAAATACAATAATTAACCAAAAACAGAAAATATTAATTAAGCACTGTAAGGTCTAAGCTAACCCTATGCGGGCTTAACATGTTAAGGCCTATTCCATCATTCAATTTCCATGAACTACAAATTTTCTCCCTCAATTTTTTTTTTTCTGATCAATTTTTTTTAGCATTGTTTTTATTTTGAGCTATCCATTCTTTCCGGAGAAAGGAGAAAAACTATAGGGAGTGGGTGGTGCCATTTATTATACATTGTTGCCAAAGATAAACTTTATCGAAAGTAAACAAATCTTATTCCGTTAATTAATTGTATAATGAAGGACTAATTTACTCCATTACACACACACAAAAAAGAACAATCAAAATTTATAGATGATCATCCACTAGTGAAGTAGTGGTGTGGTGTAAGGGTGGCAATAGATGGAGTAAGGTAGGGTACAATTTAGATTCAATCCTAATCTTATTTATGGGTTGAGATTTTTATATAAACTCAACTCTATTTTACTCGTGGATTGAGAATATCACTACCCTAACTCTATCCGCTCTTAACTCAGTGGGTATCCGACTCTATCCGCGGATTACAAAAAAGATACAATATTATTATATAATTTGATGATAATTTAAAATAGAACGGGCTTTTATATATAAAAAAAAGAATTAAATTATCAATTAATAATTTTTTTAATGGTTATAGATCTTTTGCATTTAGTGAGAGGTCTTTGGTTCAACATCCACTTAAAACATATTTTTATATAAATATATAACATATATACATATATAGAGTGTGGGTTGATCGGGAAGGATTGAGGCTCAATCCGTATTCTACTTGATCCGCACAAAAACTCTATTCGCACCCTACCTTACTTGCTGCGGATCAAGTTGGTAACCTACCCGACCGAATAAGATCGGATTGAGTACCCGTAAATAGGGTATATATTACCATTCCTAGTGTGGTGTCACTTGCATATATAGTTGGTACTCACATGAAATATGTTATGTAATATCATGAATTCTCCGAAGAGCCAAAGTTAAATAATTGCAAATTATTTAAGAACATAAATACAATAAGATAAGACAACAATTAGATCAATCTTCCTACTAATCCGTACTTTATTTATTTATTTTATTGAGTCAAAATTTAATTTGATATTTTATAATCACAAATATAATTAATTATTTTTTATTATAATTAATTATTTTTTATTATAATTAATCATTATGATAAACAATGTAAAAATTAATTAAAAATAATTAACCAAGCAAGTTAGAATTATACAAAATAACAATATTAATAAAATATTAAGCCAAATTTAAAAAAATGCTGCACAATCAAGATAGTAAGATATACACTTCAAGAATCATGTTCATGAATAATTAGACAATTGCTGTACTTTACAATCAAGCTAAATAAAGAATATTAAAGTATGCAACGACTAATAGATAAAAAAGAAATAGTATTCTGACATTGAAGAGGAGATATTAATCTTTATAAAAGAAGGATCGAACCAAGGAAGTACTTCGAACAAAATCTGATCTGACATACATTGCTGTTATTCTTTATTTATTGTGTTCTTATTTTTATTTAGTCTAAACTCAAGCTTACTTCAGAAATTTAAAAAGTTAATAAAATAGTGCACACAAAAGTTATTTTAATTTTTGTATTTGAGTGTTTTAAATTTGAAAAGTGTGCTAGTTTAAAATGGATTTAGTTTTCTTTAACTAGAAGGTTGAGTTAGTATCTATATGTGTTACTAAGTTTGGGATAGTTTAGATAAGGATAAAGTATTAAATTGGTCCTTACATTTGGATGTAATAATCTTATTTTGGTTGTTAAAATTTAAAGTATCCTAATTGAATAAAAAAAATTTTATTTAGCTTCAATTTAGTCCTAACATGAGGTCAAAGTTAAATAATTAACAAAATGTCCTATATAACAGCAGTACAAAAATAAAGTCGATAAGCTGGAGAGCAAGTACAAGCTCCAAAGGTACAAAATCAACTATGAATGCATTAATATATTTATTTATCATTCTCCTTAGTTCCATAGAAAATATTTTATTTAAATTGTAATAAAAATAATAAATAAATGTATTGATATTTGATGCATTCACAGTTGATTTTGTACCTCTAGAACTTGTACTTGTTTTCCAAATTATTGATCTTGTTCTTATACTACTATCATGTAGGACATTCCATTAATTATTTAACTTTGACCTCATGGTGGGACTATATTAAAACTAAATAATTTTTTTATTCAAATAGGAAATTTTAAATTTTAAGAACTAAAACAAGATTATACCCAAACATAAGAGACCAATTAGTACTTTACCCTTTAGATAAAATTAAAAAAATGTGAGTCTTTTAGAATTAGTATTCGTAATTCAAATTAATTATAGTAAAAATTTTATCATTATTATAATAAAAATTAGATATAAATTGACATTATATTTTGTGACAAACCAAAAATATATCGTAATTTCATTTTTGTTCTTTCTTTATTCTCTGCA
The DNA here is from genome assembly GCF_003086295.3 of Arachis hypogaea. Classification (NCBI taxonomy): domain Eukaryota; kingdom Viridiplantae; phylum Streptophyta; class Magnoliopsida; order Fabales; family Fabaceae; genus Arachis; species Arachis hypogaea. Next base: position 14,682,080 of record NC_092039.1, read on the forward strand.
ATTTCAATTATATTTTATTTTACACTACAGAATGAAATAAAATTAAAAATAATCTCTTAAATTTAATATTTTACACAATTTATTTTATTAAATTGTAAAAATAATTTTTTGATTTAACCCCTCTCAACTCACTTGAACGGAACCTTCGTATTTATTTTGTTTATCTCTGCTTCAACGCTCAATAATAAATACCATGTGGTCCTTGTGACGAAACTAACTCTATAATCCCCAAAATATAGAATTTAAAAAAAATAATAATTGAATATTACAAGTAGGAGAGGCACATGTATGTTGTCCAAGATATAGATATATATTATAAATTTACAATAATAATAATATAATTTGCAGAATATCCTTTTATTCCCCTCTCAACTAAATATCTTCTTAAATTCGTTAATCAGCAGCTAGCATATCTTCTGTATTCATAAAAATATTGTTTGTTATTTTATAACAATAGCAATAATACTTTTCAAAAATTTTGAAAAAAAAATTACCCTTTTAAATTATAAAATAATTATTTAGTTAATATCAAATTTGTTATTATATATATTTTTCATAAATAAAAATATGAATTTAATTTGTGTCTATTACTACGCTAGTCATTTCTAATACAATTTCTACCTCTTGCTGGATTTTTAATTTTTTATGCTTTTCTTCTTACTTGTTGATAAATTATTATTTTAATAATAAATTATTAAGTAAATCCAGTAAACTATAGAAGAGGAAAACGAAAAAGAACGAGGGACTTATACTAATTGATTGACAAATTAATTTTATGGCATCACAAAACACGTGCAATATGGGGCCATTAATATAAACAATTATTAATCAACTTAGTTTAGTTAAATAATTATTTTACTAATTTATTTATATAAATATTTAGAGTTTCAATTTTATTTTATACATCTAATAATTTATTGGTCAAAAATAAATTTTTAAATAAAATTTAAATTCGTGAGAAATTAATCTTTAATATATCGTACTGAAAAATAGCAGCGTAATTAAAAAAATAAAGAACAATTAACAATTTAGCATATCCACTTATTCTACATAGCTATGATGCACGGATACTAATACGGACATGGGACATGACACGACACGAAAATATCGACACGCAAATTTTAAAATTTTATAAGATACGAGGACATGCATACATATAAAATATAAAATATAAAATATTTTTTTAGATAAATCGTAATGATATTTTGATATTTTTATTGATATTAAAATATAAATTAATTTTTTATTTATTTTTATTGTCTTATTTTAATTATATCAGTATTTAAAATATCTTTTTTTAATAAATAATAATATATACTATATCTAAATTTATTTCAAGAATATATGTTAAAAATAAGACTAGACACGCTGACACATGATGGTATTTAGATGTGTCCAAACGTGTCCGGAGAAGAATATTTTATTTTTATTAAGTCACGGTTGGACACAGCAGACACGCGTGTCGGACGAGTGTCGGTGAATGTCGTATTCAAAATATGTCCAACACGCGAATACGACAACTCAGCGAAATGTCTGTGCTTCATAGCTACGTAAAAAATATCGAATGTACACAATTAAGTGTGAGATATCATGTCTGATTTTTTTTGTCGGAATAAGAACTCTTTTGAGTTAGTTTTAACAAAAAATATATTCTTTTAAATTATTTTTGTTTAAAAGATTTTAAAAAAAATAATGTTTAGATGTCTTATATAAAAATATTTTTTTATTCATTAATTCAGTTTTGTTATACATTAAAATTTTTTTGCAACCAAATTCAACAAAGTTGGTTTAAATTTAACAAAAATCAGTTTCATTAGTAAGAGCGTGTATACATGCTCCAACTCCCAATACTATCGCGCGCTTTTTCTTCTTTTTTGCGCTCTTTCTTCTTCTTCTCTGCATGCAGTTATTGTGTTTTCCTTTTCTTATTCTCTTTATTTTTCTGGTGATTTTTTGCAGCATTATGTATGTCTTCTTTTTCTTTATTTAATTTTTTTCTTCTCTTTTTCTTGTTTTTATTTTTGTTAAGAGGGTAAAGTAAGAAGAATTATGAGACAAAAGAAGAAGAAGAAGAAGATGATGATGATGATGATGATAATAACGAAAAAGAAGAGAATATGGAGTTTTGAATTATGCAAAATTTATTAAAAAATAACACTGAATTTTTTTAACAGTAACATTAAAACTTCTTAATTTTGACATTGAAGTTTAACAAAAAATACAGCTTCTTTAATGCTGCAGTTTTTAATTATGCAGAATTTATTAGAAAATAACACTGAAATTTTTTAACAGTAACACTAAAACTTCTTAATTTTGACATTGAAGTTTAACAAAAAAAATACAGCTTCTTTAATGCTGCAGTTTTTTTTTTTTTTTGATGGAGGAGGAGGAGGAGGAGGAGGAGGAGGAGGAATTTTGAATTGTTATTTTTACTATTTTTTTAGGAATATTGCTTCTCATATTAGATTTAAATAAACATTTAATCATAAGATAGTACCGAAATTACTTAAATGATTTAGTTTAATGATGTAGGTTTACACTTATTGAATTGAATTCTTGCCAGAAAAAATATCGAAATTTTTTTAATTTTGACTTCAAAATGTTGCTATAAAAATCCAAAAAAAATTCTTAATTTTGACACTAAAATTTTACTACAAACACATAAATGTCTTCTTAATGTCTTGTTATGTTTTTTATGCTTCAATGAGAGCTTTTTTTCTTTCTCTATTTACTAACTAAAGATAATGAGAAGGAATATTCTAATTTGATATTCTAATCTTGCTAGGCAATCATAATGATCAAGATAACAAAGAAGAAGAAGAGGATGAGGAGGAAGAGGAATTTTGAATTGTTATTTTTACTTTTTTTAGGAGTATTACTTCTCATATTAGACTTTAATGAACATATATTGTAATCTTATTTAATTGAACGAATGTAAAAAGTAAATTGCATACTAAAAAATCACAAGATAATACTAAAATTACTTGAATGAACATGTTTGTACTATATTAGAATCTTATTTAGTTGAATGAATATAAGTTCACACTTGTTGGATTGAATTCTTGCCATAAACATAAAAAATAGTAAAATTTCTTAATTTTGACATTGAAATATTTTTATAAAAAACAGAAATATCTTTTTTAATGCTGTATTTTTTTACTTCTTATTCTTCTTTTTTTTTTCTGTTGCTCTTACTTCTTTTAAGAGTATTGCTTCTCAATTAGACTTAAATGCACACTTATTGAATTGAAATCTTACATGTGCAAAATTTGAAAGAGAATGAAGGAGAAAAGAAACACTGTAATTTATGTATAAGAAAAAAATGACAATGACGTTGATAATGAAGATGATGATGGAGGAGGAGGAAAAGGAAGGAGGAGAATAAATTCAAATGAGAAAGGAATGAGGAGGAAGAGGAGGTGGTGGTGGTGGAGACGAGACGACAATAACGAAAGAAAAAGATGAGAAAAAAAAGAGAATAAGAAGAGGCAGTAGCAGCAGTAATGACAATGATGATGATATGATGATGGAGAAGAAAAAGTAAAGAGGAGAATAAATTCAAATGAGAAAGGAAGGAGGAGGAAGAGGAGGAGGAGATGGTGGTGGTGGTAACGACGATGATGATAACGAAAGAGAAAGATGAGAAAAATGAGGAGAATATGAAGAGGCAGTAACAACAACGTTAAACGAGAAATACATTATAACAACTTGATCCGACTTGGTTAGATAAATGACTTAAATGTAGAATTTTTGTATTAGTAATTATGTTTGGATATAACAATATAAACTTTTTTTTCTTTATTTATTATATTAAAACATCATTTTTTAAGTAAATTTTTTTTTAAAAAAAATATGTAAATTGTAATTTAAAAAAAATATTTTTATTTTTACTATAAAAATTTGGTCAAATACATTAAAAAAGATAATTTTTTTAATAATTTAATAACCCTAACAAAATGTTAAAAAATATATTTATTTTAGGTAATAAGATTTACACATTATTTAATTATTTAATGATAATACAAATAATGAATGAATATGATGTATCATATTTGTTAGATTTTTTTCTATTATAAAATAAAAAAATATTTATTTCTTAAAAAAAATTATTAAGATTTTAATTTTTAGTATTCATTTTTTTTGTATTTTGGACAAAGTTGCCGCACTTTCAGCGAACCTTGTGATTTTAATAGCCCCCGGCAAACTTCAAGTATTATATGAAGTTCGTCGCACTCCCAACAAACTTCACTTTGAATTCGTCCAAGTATAAAAATTGGAGGGGAGACCACTTCATTTTTCACCTTTCAAATTTATTTTCACCTTTTCACTCTCTTCACTCTCCTTCTCTCTTTTCTTGTGAAGCTTATTTCTTTCGACAATATTAAAGTTTTTAATCTCTTCAGTTTGTCAATTTCAGATAATTCCATTCTTATATTTTTTTTCTATTTGATTTATTATTTTATTATTTTAATATAACATGTTTCTTTAGTTAGTTAGATTAAGTTTTTAGTTAAATATTAATTAGTTTGTTAATTAGATGATACATATATTTTACATGATCATATATATGTTGTTAGTTTAGAATATGTGAAACGATCTTGTAGTTATGAATAGATATTAGCTAAAAAAAATTTGATTATTGTTTCTTTTGAATTAGTTACGGTTAATTTTGGTAATTTCGCTCTTCTATTTTTCTTTTCATTTGATTATTGTCAAATGTGGTTGGTAATAATTTAGTTAATCTTAAATTAAGTTATTTTATTCTGATTATTGTTTAAGTCCAACCGATTATGTTATTTAGATTTAGTTTGAATATGTCTGATAAAAATTTAGTTAATTTGAAGTTATATTATTCTAATTTATTCTATTAGAGTGGAGTTTCATGGAGCAAGAGTTATTGACGTACGAGGATATCCTATATAGACCAGATTAGGTTGACTATATAGCAGGCAGACTTGGTCGAGTAGTATATTTTATAACTCATATCTTTTTTATGTTTGAAATTTGAATTTATGTTATTACTTGTTGACTTATTTTTTTGACTGATTTATTTTGTTTGGTAAGCGCCTTAGATCTTGTGTATGAGAAAAAATTTATTGGGACATCCGTCTGAGAAGATTAGGTCACATCTTAGATGAGCCGAATTTGAGCATGTTGATGCGGGCTATAGCAACCTCACAACTCGGCAAGTACACCGAATCGTATCAAGTAATACCACGGTGAGTGGGTTATCGTTCTCACGAGAATTAACGGATTAAGCAACCTGATCAATTGATTATTCTAGTTAAACGGTTCAAATTGTGGTTCGTTAATTTGAAATTAAAGAACAAACTGAAAGCCAGAATCTGATGGAAATAAAAACAAGTAAGTGAAGCTATAATGAATTTAACAGAAAGCAAATAAAGGACCATAAATAAATGAAAGCAATAAATGACAGAATTTAAATTGTAATGAGTAGATTGAAAGAATTAAAGATAGAAAATCAAGAGAGCAATTAAATGACTAGAATTAAAGGTAAGCAGTAAATCACAAGAATTAAAGAAAAACTATTAAATAACGTGAATTACAAGTAAGCAAGTAAACAACTGAGAATAGTGATATGAATTAAAGTATTAAGGGTTGAAGATATTGGAGGTTGTCAGCTCCCTCCTTGGTGCTCTTCTTCAAGTTGGGCTCAATATAACCCTCTCCATGCTTCTAGCAGTGATTGGCTTGGCTATTTTCACCCAGGTGGTATTTCCATCTTCAAAAACCACCCCTGCTTGTTCACAAAGACGATAGATGAGACTTGGATATCCAAGCTTTGTGTTTAGAAAAGTGCTCTCTACTATGCGTTAGAGGTTTTTAGGGATAATGTTTTCTATGTTCATCACCTTTCCTATCATAATACCTTTGACCATGATGTCCATCTCTCTAATCACCTCAGAATTGTTAGAAGTGGGTAAGATTGATCTCCTCACAATTTTAAATCATCCTCTTGCTACTGGTATTAGATCACCTCTCTTCAATTGATTTATAACTCCATTGGCATCATAGATCCATTCAACCCTAAGTATGCAAATGTCACTTATAATTTTTTCATACATCGGATAAGTACTTATTCGCATTTCATAGATTGTCTATGAGGACGAGGAAAGGAGTGCTCTTAACTTGAGGCTCTTCGAATGGCATTTGGCCCGAAATTCACTAGTGTTCCCCTTACAATGCTCATGTAAAAGAGCTACTCTTCTTGATCATTTTTAGTAGCATTCGCATAGAATTTCTGAACTTGAACAAGACTCACATAGGTGGGTGGATCACGCAGGAGCTTCCATCCTTTTCTCTGAATTTTTCTTCGAATTGTTGAGTAGGTGTCTTTTTTAAGTTTAAATCATGTTTCCGGTATTTCTCCCTTATTTGACATCCACCCAAAAAATTAGAGTTCATAGAATTATGATTTAAATCTTGTCTCATCATATTGAAAGTTTACTCTCACGCTTTTTTTTCTCTTCCTGGATAAAGAAGCATGAGACTTTGGTGCCATTGAATGTTATGTAAAGAGTGAAATGGCTACCTCACTCTTCTAACGTATTGCATGCTTTAATTGATGAGAAATGAGAAGCTCAAAGGTGTTATTGCCATGCACGCTTCAATTGATGAGAAATGAGAAGCTCGAAGGCGTATTATTTCTGTACACACTTCTTTTTACTAGTGTGTCACATGCTTCTTTGTCCCTTGGTTCATTATTTCTTTGGCGTGTATGATCCGGTAAGGCCATAAGGCACTAGAATTTCTCTTTAAGCAAGAAGGTACATAGACACTAATTGCACCCACTTCTATCTTCTGAGACGCAACCATTTGAATGGGTGCATCGCTACACCTTTCAGAGCCCCTAGAATCAGATAGTCGGGGGACTTATGATCTATTTCCTAATAAAAATATCATCAAAGGCGAACGAACAAACAGACTAAGTCCAAAGAGAAGTCAAGACAGATTTGGATGGTGGCATTTCACACGCCTTGTGTTAGTGAGAATTGGTTCCTCCAGGAAATGAATCAAAGCTCGAAGGCGTGTGTGCCATACACGCTTCACGAAGTTAGCGTGTTGCACGCTTTGTTGACTTCATTCCTTGAAGATTAAAGGCGTGTCTCAGAGAAATGCTTCTTTGGCTTTAAAGTGGACCTTGGGTGGCTTGTGTTTTTGCTTTTCTTTCTTTTTTGACACTTTCCTATAATGATCATTAAATTAAGGTACTCAAAGCACAATTCAAGTAATAATAAAATATTTCATTATTAACCAAGATTCATTGATTCTCTACATGCAATAACAAAGAAAAATTAACTATAGAACACTTCATTATTAAGCAAGATTCATGGTTATTCTATATGAAATATAACTAAAAAAAAGTAACTTTGATGTACATGCATAACATGTTTCATACATGGTAGAGTGAGAGCATGACTGGCCATTAGTCTCAGCTTTGATCGAGAGATGGCGACTTGAGTCCCATACATTTCACCTGCCATGTGGGGAGATGACTATCACCCTGCATGACGTGACATACCAATTGGGACTCAATATTGATGGAGATCCAGTCAGTGGATGCATTGGTGGGTGGGAGTAGTTCCATCAGGGACGATTTATTGAGGACTTGTGTCAATAGTTACTAGGTGTTATTCTGGGCCTCGATGATAGTCAGTCACAGACCAAGTGAACTATCAAATTTACTTAGTTTCAGAATACTATTTGTAAGGAGTTGGAAGAGCATCTGATGGAGGAGCGCCTGCTACGTTACACCAGGGGATATATCATAAAGATGGTCGAGAGCATTCTGTTTTCGGTTGCCTCTGACTTTTGGGTGCACATTAGGTAGTTGCCTCTATTAGAGGACCTTAACAGATGTGGGAGGTTATCATGGGACTTAGCAGTGTTGGCGTTGCTTTATCGCCAGATGTGTCGGTCCACGGACTATCGTCAACAAAACCTGGGTAGATGTAGTAGTTTGCATCTATCTTGGGCATATCAATTATATACCACTGGTGTGGCCGGAGGGATATGTCACGCATCGATTTCCCCTAGTTGAAAGGTATTATTAAATTTTTGCATCTTTTTCGTAAGTTACTTAAATAGTTTTGTGGTGTCTAAATATTTGTGATGTTATAGGTGGGCGAGGTTGTAGCTAGATAATGACAGAGGTGACAACATGTTTCAACATCACAGGCGTCTCCTCAATGGACTCGGCATCCTTAACGTAAGTGATAAACATTTAAGCATTATAATTGTATATTAGATAACTTTTGAATTTCTATATGATACTTCTTGAGTTGTGTGCACAGGTTGACTGGATGCCTTATGCTGACCCAGAACTGCAGCCTCTAGTTCCATAGGGAATAGCTGAGGCTGAAGCCTCTGCTGCGGTAGTATGCCTGCTCTCGTGCTTTACCATCATCGAGTGGCATCAGGTTGACCGTGTCGTGCGTTAGTTTGGTGACCTCCAACACATTCCAACTAGACCACTGAATATCGATGAGATGCATGGGTACGATGGGTGGTTCGGCCGAGGCGAGTGTTACCATGAGTTCTTGGGAGGCTAGCATGAGATGTGACATGCTGCCTCAGATACAAAAGAAAAGATGACCAAGCCTCCTTCGTCTCACCATCGACAACAGCAAATACAAAAGGCTATATGTTTGAATTGCCATCTTGTACAATGGCCATCAGTAACGTGCCTACGTATTTACCATACAAGTGTGTGCTATCAATAGAAATAAGTAGTTTGTAATACTTGAAATTCTTAACACATGGAGAAAATGTCTAGAATACCCAATAAAACATGACAGTATTAGCTACAGCAGGCCAAGGTTGTGTTACAAGTTAAAATCAAGTATCTTCATAACCCCAGATGTTATAATATATATGTGGTGACTACATTAAGCATACATAACTAAAGACAATGTATTGAATTATACGAGGTAAGTACATCCGCACAGCGAATAACTAATGAGGAGGATCGTTGTATGACTCTTCTTAGTCTCTGTATATCCTAAAATGACTTTCTGCTTTGCAAGCCAAATTTTTCTGTAGGATGCTTTATAACCGAAGTGATTCTCCATGCCTTCTTGCAGAACCCTTATGCTGGTGGTTGGATTTGTTTTGACTATTGTGAATATGTGCTGCACAATCACCTTCGAATCTAACCTTCGATGGTCTTGGCCCACCGATGTTTGCATGCAAGTGCAAGGACCGTTGTATCTTTTCACCTCCCATTTTTCCTGCTTTCGGCAATAAGATATATGTATGTTCCATCGACAATCAGACCAAACTGGGTACATTGTATATGGTACTTTAACTGGTCACTCTTTAATATTTTACACTCCACAGCCCTTCTAATGTTGTATGTCTTAACTGCCAAGATGACTTCCTCCTTATTTTTAAACTGTTGTCCAATCTCAAACTCATTTGTGGGATTTTTATCACGGCCTCCATAACTAAATAAACAATCTAAAGTCATTGCTTTGAGATTTAAGGTGAAAAAGTGATCCGACCGGTCATATGATCGAGAAATGGCAGGCTGTGTCACTGCGATTTGTAGGTCACCGTAGTAGTTCATCTCTTCCTCTTTCTCACCTTCATAAGGAAATTCCGTTGGTTCAGCCTCAACATTTTCACCGTCATCGGGATTAACTTGATAGGGATCCATCATCGGGTCCCTGATAACAGAACCCTTATGACTTTCAACATAAGATTGCATCGTATCATCATTAGAATATTCAACATTTGACCCCTCTTGTCTACCTTCAGGTGGCATATTTAGTTCAACCATCGCCCTTCTAATATTTCTTCTGACTGCTTCACTTAAAGGATAATCGTCAACAGTATCTGCAGATGATCCTCGTCCACTGAACTCAACTAGAAAAACAAATAATTCTAACAGATGGATATTTGTCCAACAGTTGTGCCACACCTTTATAAGACATATGTCCTCATCATCGCGTAACCGATACCTAATTCAAAAAATACAAAATATTCTTAAATCCTAAACTCTAATAAAAATAACACAAAAATAACAATCACAACTATAATATATAATATTCTTTTTGTAAAATAAAATGTTTTCTACTTCGGACGGATATATGTAGTAAAATTTTTCATTCTTTTCGTGTGTTGTTGGCCAATGGAATGTAATATCAAATTCTTCAACGCTGTTAGACTGATGACTTCAGGTGCCACGTATGCAATTACTGGTTGACCAGATCTAAACACGATAGAACCTTCTTTATCATACATAACGAATGGATAACAATAGAATTTCAGACATTATAGAGAGCAAATTAAAAGATCAATATCAAAGAAAAGAATGAACTATTAATATTGAGTTTCATTTTGAACCAACCTGAATATTTATGGAGGATTCGGCTCAAAGTTCGCCGGAGAATTCAATAAACTTCATATATATAATACTTGAAGTTCACTGGAGATACACCGAACCCTATTAAAATAACAAGGTTCATCGGAGCTACGACGACCTTATCCAAAATGCCAAAACAAAAAATTGGATTCCAAAAATAAAGTCTCAATAATTCTTTCCGAAAAATAAATAATTTTTTTATTTTATAATAAAAAATTCCATATTTATTTTTTCTCATAATATTTGTTTTCAGACACAAATAAACCTAATACTTAATCTCTTTACGAAATAAGCCATTAAAGGAAAAAGAAAATGGTAACATATTTTTAAATGAGAATTAATTTGTATAAATTTTTATACATATTTCTTATATATTTTTCTTTTTATAATATAAAAAATAATTATATATTTTTTCTCGATTGTTACAATTATTTTTTATTTAAAATTAAAAATATACATAAAATATTTCTTTTTAAGTAAATTTAACACCCCTGATTTAAGATGAGGTTCAATAAAGCTTTTTTAGTAGTAGTTAAAGAATGAAAAGACCCTTACCAAAAAAAAGTGTGCGCCCATGATCATGATTTAATCAATTATTGTTAATTATTTTATAAATAATTTTAATCCAAATTGTTCTTAAACCCAGATTTATTTTGAGTGAAATTCACACTTTAATTAGAGATATAGATAAAATTGGACAATTTATATAAATAAATTATTACACCTTTAAAATTATGTAATTACATTGTTTCCAAAATGAAGACATAAATACATTGTTTTATATATCTATATAAATCGTTACTGTCAGTAGCGATTTATGACCAACCCCAAACAAATAGAAACCGCGACAGGCTCTAGCAGTTTCTGTGTTGCCACATTTGCACGTAATTTATGGTTGATAGCAGCGGATTCTATGTATACATAAATCGTTACTGCCAGTAAACTGCTATTGTCAATAGCAATTTATATAGATATATAAAACAATATATTTGTGTCTTTATTTTGAAAACAATATAATTACGTAATTTTAAAGGTGTAACAATTTATTTATGTCAATTGTCCATAAAATTTGACATATCTCATATTTAATATGCAAATAATATTTTATTATTTTTTATATGGCAAGTCATTTGCCTCTAAATAGACTATTGATGACAAAAAGATTAGTTATTGCACTTGCTACATTGTTGGAAAACCAAATAATGAATTTTGACCATGACAAATCATAGATACTCTACAACTAAATATGTAAGATTTATTTAGTAATTAAAATCCGATAAAAATCTCTTAATTTGGGAACTTGAAAAATTATATTAGAAATAAAAAAATTTAAAATCATTATCCTCTAAATTATAAAATTTTTGAAAAGTAAATTTTTCAAAATCTTTCCATCCTCCTCAAAATCTTTATAAATCTTAAATCTTAAACTCGAAAACACACCTTAAAAATAAACGACAAAATCCAAAGATATTTGTGAATTATCATTTTGCACATGATAACCAAAGATTTGAATATTGAAGAACACAATAAATATATAAATATCATTAATCAATATTTATAAATGTAGAATATATATAGGAAGCAATGCATAGGGTTGGAGGGTGTCGGTAGTGTGCATGATTGGCACGTGAGAAAATTGTACAATAGGGGGTATGAGTCTATTAGATGGACCAATTGATTGTGATACCCTAACGTCTCAAACTACATCATCCAATAGCAAAACACCTCTTACCACTTCTTTATTTTCCACCTTTGATTTTTCTTTCATTTTTTTCCCTTAAAATAATAACACTAGAATAATAGTTTTATGGAATCTGGTCATAATTTATTGTCCCTTTCCTACTTTAGTGGAATATTAAGAGAAAAGAAAAATCCAAATTAAGAGAGAATTATATGGTAAGTAGCCATTACAAAACCGCCACCATATCATCATCATGAAAAGTGTCATGGGATTGGATCCTTGATATATAGGATTCGAATTTAAATGCTTATTTATTTATTTATTTATTTAAATCCTTCTTTGTTAGGCTCCCCACTCTTGCCATATAAATGTGATATCTTGGCATGTGTTGTGGATGCAGATTCTTATCTAACCCTCTCACTCAAACTCCTCTATCTTCTAAAGTTTTAGTTACCTTATTGTCTTTTATTTTTTTTTTCTTTTTCTTTTCTCCTTCTTCCTTGCTCTTATCACAAGGTAATTATGTCTCAAATATGGTTCCCTTTATGCCTATTCTCTTTTCTTTTGTTATTTTCCTTTCCCCTTTATGCCTATTCTTTTTTCTACCTTTTTATCTTTTGTGTGTGTTTTTTCACTTTTCACTTGTCCTATTTATTTGGGTATGCCCATTAACCATTTACTTTGCAGCAACAATTATTCTTTGCTTCATTGTTAGAGCGAGTGAGTTTTGATCTATATCTCTTCTTTAATTTCTTTCTTTCTTCCTTTGAGTTTTCTTTTTCCTCTGTTTCTCCTTCTTTTTTTTTTCTTGTTAAGTCGATAATAATAGTCTTCAACAATTTGCACTCAATTTTCTTCGGTTAATTGCATTTCATGGATTAATGTTGAAGCATTAGTTTTATTATTAATATTAATTATTTATGGTGTGATGATGAATTAATTGGTTTTGTTGAACAGGTAAAAGGAGATATGGCAGATTGCAATAGAGAAGACTATTTTGCTGCGGCAGAAGTTGAGGTAACCTTACCTAACTTTCCCAACATTTACTTCTTCTTCTTCTTTCTTTAATTTAATATATTTTCAAGAAAATTATATTGTATTTAGATATTTTGGATTAAAAATAGTATACTATATTTAGAAATAGGAAATTCTTAATTATATTTGAATTTCATGCTGCTGACAATAATTTTTTTTTCAAATTAAATGAGAACTATTAAATATTAATCACAATTCACAACATTTACAAATGCTATTTAAGTTTACTCAATTTTACATAGCCAAAGCCAACTACTCAATAACTACTAATTTTTATACAAATTTTTTTATTAAAAAAAATCTTTCCTTCGTTCCAAATTTTCTTCTATCTACATATTTAGAGAGTGTATTTGTGGTTAATTAGTAGTTGGCATTTCAGTAAATAGCAATATTGCACAACATTATTTTACTAAAATGATGATGATTTATGTTTGTATATATGATATAAACGTGGCATTGCAAAATGCATATAATTTGCAAAGGGGTCATAAATCATAATAACAAGTCCCCAATAATTTTAGCAAAGGAGTGGGGAATGAAATGGGACACCAAAATCTAGGTGTCTATATGTGATTGAATGACATGAGTCCACGTGTCAATCTCTTATTGGGTATATCGTTACATTGTTGTACTCGTATGGTACTATATTTTTTTCCATCATGGTTATGGTACCATGTACTTTAGTTGTGTGAATCATTTTGGTATAAGTTGCATTGTTTCGAGTTTTCATTGGATGTCTAATTTCACAACAAACTGGGAAATCAACATAGAATACTATCCGCTATGTACTTTTCTTCTTCACTTTTTATATACGTGGAAAATAAAAAATATATAAAAATGAGTGTCTTCTATTATTTTTAAAAATACACATGAAATTGAGGGAGATCAATTTAATCTAGCGTGAAGATATTTTTTGGAGTACAAAATAAAATTGTCGGTTACAAGATTTTAATAAGGGATCCATGTGACGATATTTTTTACAAAATTCCTTAAAAAAAAAAAAAAACAAAGCCTAAATGGTCGTTGGGCTGTCAAGCAATTCATGTGACGAACATCTTTTCCTTCGAAACATGAGGTTCCCATGGCTAACACTGATTCATCTTTTTTTGAAAAAAAATAAAAAAAGGGAATGAAATTAATGTCTTCTCGAATATTCTCTCAATCCCTCTCTTTATTCAATTATTATCCACTCAATTGGGTTTATCCTTTTTTATCCTTTAAGACTTCTTTTGAGTTAGGTTTCGGTTAGGTTGGACATAGAATTATAGTCAAATGAAGCAATTAAGCATCCCATGAAGTCTATTTGGTTGTTATGTTGGGTTGTTTATGTAGCCAATTTTTTGTGTAAGGAAAAATTACCATTATATCAAGGCCTAGTCTTATTAATTAGTTGAATTAAATATGTAATTAGAAGTCTTTGTTTTATAACCAGTTTAAGTTGGTCAAATAATTAATTTATTTGTTCGTAATAAATATTTTTGTTTTATTTTTTATTTTTATATTGGATTTAAATTTCAATTCATTATAATTGAAAATTTAAATGCATAACACAGTTAATTTATAATTGAATAAAAAAAATTCCTCATTGAAGACAAATTTGTTTGGTGGTTGGTGAGAAATATGACCCTACAATTAAAAGTAACTAGTGAGCATCTGTTAGTTTTTCTAACTATAATGTGAAAATTTAACCTCACTGTAATTTTTTGTTTATTTCAATAATTAAAAATAAAAAAAATATATAATAATATCAGTCACCTACGGGAGGAAAGAAGTATGGTGGGCTTGTTCCAAAGAAGAAGCCTTTGATATCCAGAGTAAGCCCATTCTAGATACCATACTTTTCATACCAATTTTTTTTTATATTTTAATATATTTTTTATTTTTTTGTGTTTATATAAAAGGATCATGAAAGGGCATTCTTTGATTCAGCAGACTGGGCATTATGCAAGGTACTATATAGTCTATATATTTATATTTATTTTAATTGAAGTAATAAATAAAAATAGTAAGATGTTAATAGTTATTATAAAGATCATATGTAATTTTTTTTTTTTGTAATAATTATAATTTGTTTGTATCTGAACAGCAAGGAGCTGGAGTGAATAATCAACAAAATACAGCAGCCGTAGAGACCCTTCGACCAAAACTACAGGTAAACTTTTTGTTTTAGTTTTATAATATATAACAATTCATGATTTAGAGTTTACAAAAATAAATCATGATTTATTTGTCCTCTGCTTGTTAATTATTCTTGTTAGAAGAACATCACAGCTACAAAGTGTCAGTCAATTATTGCATGTTTTGGACAAACTTAATTTTTCATAAAAATAATTTGATGTTGTTGATTTATTTTTTCTAAATATATATAGTAGTAACCCTCTTTTCACACACACATACACAGATAAAAAATTTCATTATTTTGATAGTTAATTAATTTAATAAAAATATATAAAATAATATATATATATATATATATATATATATATATATATAAAATAATTAAATTTTTAGTGTGTGTGACGAATAATTTTTTACAGAGAACGCCACATCAGCAGCTTCCCCCAAGAAGACCTGCATGCACATCTGGCCGAGATAATTTCGTGAGTTATTTGAACAATTTTTTAATTTAATTATAGCATGCATGCTACTCTCACTTCTATTATTGTAATAATAATAATAATAATAATAATAATAATTCCAAATCTCAATTTTTGTATGTAGGGAGAATAGATTCATTCTTTGATAAGTGGAACAAGAAGCTAAGGGATTTGGTGAATGAGTTTCACTACTCCTTCTTACACATGAACCTCTTGATGATGTATATTACTAAGATTGGCTTAATTATATGCTTTCAATTATTTAGCAGTTCAATAAAATGTTTATTTCAATGATCATATATATAAAGACCGAAAGGAGTGATGAAAATTGGGGGATAGTGTGGATCAGATTGGAGGGATGGAATCTCATTCTCATCACATGATAGCATGCTCCCATAAAGAATATCACAGGATATACCAATTATTATTACAATGAGAGTAACTAGAATGTATTTCAAAAGAGAAATGGAATCAACAATTTGGTTTCAAAGGAAAATTCCGTCGAAAATGCAAAAATTATTTAGCTTTCTCCACTTTGTTTGGCCAAGGATTAAAACAATAAATTTAGTATTGATATACCGTATTTCTAAAATAGTTTTATATATCTATTTAATTACGTATTAATTATCTATTTTTATATTAATCACATAAATAGTTATTTAAAATAAAAATAACAAATATGATTAAATAATTATATAAAAAATATAATAGATAGGAATGTAATAATTAATAAAGGTTTAGTATAAATTTTTAGTTTCTCCTTCTTGCTACACAAGGCAGAATAAAATAATCTAATTTAAAGTATTCAAATGTCAAGAAAATGCTCCAGAGTCAATAATCTATTGTTTGTGGATGATTTAATCCTATTTTACAAAGCTTTTACGGACTCGAGCGAGAATATTTTAGAAGTCTTACATACATACGAGGATTTTAGCAGACAAAAAGTAAATCTCAACAAATTCTCAGTCTTTTTTAGTCGTAATACTCCGAATTTATTCAGAAATTAATGGACAGCGGTATTAAATATTAACCACATTGGGGCTACAGACAAATATTTTGGCCTTCTTTCTATTGTTAATAAATCTACAAAAGCTACCTTCAGCCTCGTTAAGGAGAAGATCAGCAAGCAAATTCTAGGCTGGAAAGGAAAGCTACTGTCAGCGGGAGGTTGACATATTCTACTCAAGGCAGTAGGAGAAGCAATCCCTATATATACACTTTTCTATTTTAAGCTCCCTAATGCACTCATCTCAAAAATTCATAGTATACTCTCTCAATTCTGGTGGAGACAGAGAGGTATAGAGAGAAAAATGGTATGGATCAGCTGGAATACCATGACCAGACCTAAAAGGAAGGGGGACTTGGGATCAAGGACCTTAGGGCTCAGAATCTAACCTTACTGGAGAAGCAGTTTTGGTGAATAACAACACAACCAAATTCACTCCTATTTAGAGTTCTAAAAGGAAAGTATTATCCATATTGTAATGCATTAAAAGCCGAAGTTGAAAACACACCTTCACGGAGGTGGCACAGCTTGTTAGAGGGACACAAAGTGATTGAGAATGGGCTCTCCTGGAGCATTGGTACAGGCTTAGAAATCAAAATTTTTGAAAACCCGTGGCTTCCTCCTCCCTATCATTTCTTTGTCCCTCAACAATTAGCTCATCAAGCTACAAATCCAACAATTTTCTTGGTTAATGATCTGATTACTTCAAATGGCCAGTGAAATATAAATATGATTCAACATATTTTTACCGAAGACATTGGTAGCAGAATTTTGTTAGTACCGATTGAAGGAGATAGAGACAAAATTAAATGGGCCTTGCACAGATCAAACACTTATAATGTTGCTGCAGGCTACCTGATGGCTTACAACTTTTTTCATGAGCCCTTAGAGTTTTGTCCTCCAACTCTGTGCCTGAGAGGCCTATGGACATCCCTGTGGTAGCTCTCAGTCCCCCACAAAATACAAATCTTTCTCTGGAAAGCTTGTCATGAACGTCTATCAGTCTCCTCTCTTCTCCATCACTGATTTTTATCTACTAGTGAAATTTGTCCTTATTGTCATGAAGCAGAAGAAGCCCAGCTTCATTGCTTGATCAAATGCAGAGAAATTCAATGGGGACAATCTCAATTCAATTGTTGCTTACCTAGTTCAGATGTCCTCGAATTCAACTCATGGTGGTTGACAGCAATTCAAGAGCACGGTAGAATAAGAGGTAAATCGTTGCTCAACAGATTGCTATAACTCTTTGGATGATCTAAAAGAAACGGAATAGCTGGATCTTTGACGAGGGCAAACGCCGCAGCCCAACAGAAGTAGTAGCATCGGAGAGGAAGCTATACCAGGAACTGCAAGATCTTCTGCGTCACTCTCCTTCTTAGTTCTTATTACTAATATTCATTTTTTCCTTTTGATTTCACACTTTGATCTGTTCAGATGTCTTTTGGGAGATCCCCTTTTGCTTTCTTAAGTTATTGTAATGTGGACACTAGCTTCTTTCTATTTCTATTAATGAAATATTATTGCCTTTGAAAAAAAAAATAGCCTTTTACAATTAACATAGATTAACAATCAAGTTTAAATTAAGGCTATTACACTTTTAACTAATAACAAAAACTGTACAATAGTTTGAGAGAAAATTTTTATACTTTACAATGATATTTAATTTCTATAACACATTACTGATAACTTCAACTAATTAATTAGTAACGATCAAGAGAGTCAGTGATTGATTAGAATAAGTGCCCAATAGGGTTCTTTAGTGCTCTGCTAGGGTTTTTACCTTTAATAGAGTTTGGTCTCTGCCATCAACACTGCTCCTCAACGTTACGGTAACCACTCATAATCTTTTAACCTGAATTTCAAACAACCTTTTGGCGGGCTGATCCTCATGGCAGATGACAACAGAAGACATGGGAGAAAGTCCAAAGAAGAGGGTAGAAATAATGGAAGTGCAATCCACTTGAGAAAGGAAGACATTGCCTTTGGAGTACATGCCTGCAACAATAGTTTACTCGGCAAGCTATTTGCTGATAAGCCCTTTTTCAAAGGTACTGTAAACAGTGCTCTCAGAGCAATATGGTGCCACCCTGACGGATTCAGAACTGTAGAAAAATGAGGTAACCATTTTCAGTTCTTCTTTGATAAAGAGTTAGATGTAAAAAGAATAGAAAGAGGATCCCCTTGGCTTTTTAAAGATTTTATCCTCCATGTTTAATGATGGACAAAAGAGGAGAATGAAGAGGAGATTCGAATTTCTGACTTTTCAGTTTGGACCCAATTTTGGAGTTTGCCAGAAAGCTACAAAACCATTGAGATTGGTAGGATGATTGGGAAAAACATTGGTGAAGTGATGGATGTGGGTTTCTTTGACATGAAAGGGAAGTAATCCAGAATTATGAAGGAAAAGGTGATGATTTTTGGAGATAATTTGGAGAAAGATAGTTTCAATATCATTGGCCCGAATAATAAAACTATTGAAATCGGAGCGCGGTATGAGTGAATAGGTACTGTATGCACTTATTATGCGCACGTTGGACATGAAGTTAAAACGTGTAATTTTTTTTATAGAAGACTCACTGCAGGAGATTACAAAATAAAATGTTATAGGTGAATGGGTGAAGGCAGACCAGGTTGGGACTAGAGTGACGCTAAAGGAGAGAAGCTCAGAAGAAACAACAAATAAGACCTCTGAAAACTACTTAACTCCAAGAAAAAAACCACTCCCAACTTGCTTTTTAGACAGCTTTTCGAAATTGAATATGGAAGGGCAGAATTCTAAAAAGATAGATAACTCAGTGCCAAATATGGAGAATGAAAAGACAGAGAACAATGTGAATGCAGAAGTAACAAACCTTTCTATTACAAATCCTGGTATGAAAACTCAAAAAGAAGTGGCTGTTGTTGAAGATGTCATGCGGTCGAAAAATCAAGATGTAGAAGTAAAGATAAGAGGGCCAGGTAAATTGCCTTCAATTAAAAAATTGGCCAGACAGAATTTTGGAAAAAATCAGCCAGAATCAGGATAAAAAAAGAGAGCCTCTGAGGAAGATATGGGAGGAGATGCGAAGAAATTCTGTCCTAACAAGGAAGAGACCATTGGAATGATGGTGGAGGGTGCCAGCCTTCAATTGGCACCAAATAGATATGAAGGTCCTGAGCTGGAATTGTCGGAGTTTGGGGAGACCCCTGACAATCCAGAACTTGAAAGGGATCTGCTGATCCCATTCCCCCAAAATTGTGTTCATTTGTGAAACTAAGAATCAATTTCGACAGGTTGAGAGGAAGATAGGAGGTTGTGGCTTTAATGAATGGAGTTTGGTGAATTCGAATGGTACCGCTGGAGGTTTGGCACTAGCTTGGAGGGAAGGACCGGAAGTGGAAGTGATTCGAAAAGAGGTCTACTTCATTACAGCAAAAGTTACAGATTTAGCAATTAATAAGATATGGGTGTTAGTTGGTGTGCACTTGAGTAGCCTAGAATAAACTAGGCTGTTACAGTTCAATGAGCTTTCTTCTATAATCAACCAGATGCAAGAGGAGGTAGTGGTGATAGGTGATTTTAACGCCATTGTAAACCAACAAGAAAATGAGGGAGGTAGAGACAAACCTCCTTCCTCTATTGCTGCGTTTATTGACTTTATTGATGAAAATCCACTCGTTGATTTGGGTATGGTTGGGAGACCATTTACATGGACAAATAGAAGAAAGGGGTCAAGAGCTTATCAAAGAACGCATTGACAGGGGGTTGGCAAAAGAAGAGTGGCTGAATTTTTATCCTTCGGCAACAGTTCATAGACTCTCTGACAATGGCTTTGACCATGCCCCCTCCTTTTAGACACTAATCCAATTATGGAGAAGTCTAAAAGGAGGTTTAAATTTTAAGAGAGATAGTGTAGTCAAGTGGACGTTAGAGATATTATTACAAGGACTTGGAGGACGTAAGTAGAGGGCTCGGCTATATTTATTTTGGTACAAAAACTAAAAATCTGTAGGCATAAACTAGTGCAGTGGTAGCAGCAATGCAAGTCGAACTCAAGAAAAGAAATTGAAGATCTTTTGAGAGAAATTGAAGTGCTACGGGAAGCAGGAGTTAATGGCGGGGAAGTGATTGACGAGCTAGAGAGGAAAATTGAGTCGGCTTACGATAAAGAAGAAAGTTATTGTAGAGAAAAATCTCGTATTAAGTGGCTACAAGCAGGTGACAGAAATACTAAATTCTTCCATCGATGTTTTCAATCTAGAAACCGGAATAATAAAATCTGGAGACTAGAGAGGACTGATGGTGGAGTAGCTACTACTCATGATGGGATTGCTTTAGTGGCTGAAGAGTATTTTAAGAGGATTTTCTCTGTTTCAGAAACTTCTGATCCGAACCTGATGTTTGAAGATTTTTTGCCTAAAGTGACGAACTCTATGAATAGAAGCTTATTAAGGCCGGTGTCGAGGGAGGAAATTAAGCGGACAACATTTAGCCTTCACCCACAAAGTGCACTAGGAGAAGACGGATTTACAGCCAAATTTTTTCAATTCTACTGGAATATTGTGGGAGAAGATGTCACTCGGGTAGTCAGGAGTTTTTTTTATTAGTGGAAGAATTCTTAAGAGTTTCAACCATACCCATATTTGCTTGATTCCAAAAGTCTCAAATGCCAATAATATGACTCAGGTGAGACCTATCAGCGTTTACAAGATTATTTCTAAAGTCTTGGTTCATAGGCTACAAGATATTATGAACAAATTAATTAGCCCTAATCAAAGTATTTTTTTAAAGGGAAGGCTAATTTCTGATAATATCCTTATAGCCCATGAATGTATGCATTACTTAAAAAACAAGAAGAAAAGCTTGGAGACTGAGATGGCTATTAAAGTAGATATGAGTAAGGCATATGATAGAGTTGAATGGCATTTCTTATGGTTTATGGTGGATAAGTTGGGCTTTCATTCTAAATGGATTGACTGGGTTTGTGAGGTGGTGACTACAGTTTCTTACTCTGTTGTTGTGGAAGGTCAATCCTTTGGCTTTTTAAAGCCAAATAGAGGCATCCGATAAGGTGACCCTCTATCTCCATATCTATTTCTATTTTGTGCAGAAGGATTATCCTTTTTGCTACACAAGACAGAGCAAAACAGTCTCATTCAAGGTATTCAGATCAATCGAAGAAGTCCTATTGTTAATCATTTTTTATTTGCTAACGACTCTATACTCTTTTACAAGGCTAACCCTTGATCTTGTGATCATATTTTGGAACTTCTAGAGTCTTATGAGAAGTTTAGCGGTCAAAAAATTAATTTAGATAAATCAGCTATCTTTTCCAGTAATAACACTCTTGCTGATATCCGAATCTCTCTTGCTAACCAGCTGCATATTAGACACATATGAGTTCAAGACAAGTATCTGGGGCTACCTTTTGTTGTCCAACGCTCTAAAAAGACTACTTTTGGGCTGATTAAAGAGAAAGTTAGCAAGAAAGTACAAGGGTAAAAAAGACGTCTTTTATCATCAGTTGGAAGACATGTACTTATCAAGGCAGTGGGAGAAGCAGTGCCTATTTATTCGTTATGTTGGTTCAAGCTCCCAGATACTCTTATTAAAGAGATTCACAGTATTTTAGCTCAATTTTGGTGAGGTTAAAAGGGTTCAGAACGAAAAATGACTTGAGTTAGCTGGGATACTATGATGGGAGCTAAGAAAGAAGGTGGTTTGGGGTTTAAAGATTTAGGAGCTTAGAACCTAGCTCTATTGGCAAAATCGTGTTGGAGAATAGTCAAACAACCTCAATCTTTACTAGCCAGAATGCTCAGAGAAAAATATTTTAGACACAGTAATGTAATGCAAGTTGAGATCGAAATATTACCTTCTTGGGGGTGGCAGAGTGTTCTTGAGGGTCAAAAAGTGATAGAGAAGGGTCTCCGCTGAAAAGTTGGAACCGGTGATAACATCAAAATTTTTGGAGATCTTTGAATTTTTCCTCCATATCCATACTATGTTCTTCTTTATGAAGCTAATTCTATTCCAACTCATCCTCTTTTTCGGGTCCGTGATTTGATGTTACTCGGCAAAATATGGAACCAAAATTTAATTGAACATAATTTGTCAGAAGCTCGATGAGACAAATAATTCTTGCAACCAATATTGGTGATGGAGAAGATGAGATCATTTGGTCTTTTAATAAGAATGAAAAATATCATGTGTCTTCAGGATACCAAATAGCTTACATTTTCCATCATTTACCCATAGACCTGCTGTGCCCTATGGAAGATGGTTCTTCCCCAAAAAATTCAATTTTTCTTATGAAGATCCTTTCATGGCTCAATCCCGATAATGCAAGCCCTCCACCATCGAATAACCTCTATCCATCCTATGTGCCGGCGCTGCAATAAAGAAGAAGAGTTCATAAATTATTGTTTTTTCGATGTCCAATTTCAAAAAAAATATGGAAAAAATATAATTTACAGGAGGTCCTTGATGCTGGAGAAAAGGAACACTTTCATCAAGTTTGGAACCACCTCAAATTGTTTTTTTAGTTAAGGGTTAATGGTGCTCACTTCCTCCATCTTTTGGCTATTGTGCGCTGGTACGTCTCGAATGCTCGTAATCGCTATGTATTTGAGAAAGAATCTCCATCATTGGACTCCATTACTGCATCTGCATTAAAACTTCTTCAAAAACTTACTGCAATCTAACGTTGAAGTGCTATTTTCTATTTTAAATTAAATATTATTATTGTACTCTTTTTAGTACGTTTGGGAGAACTCCAATTCTATTTGTACTAGCCTAATAGTTGGACTTTTTTTTGCAATTCTATTCCTAATGAATAAAATTTTTTGCCTTTGGAATAAAAAAAACTTCAATAATTAATTAAGGATGTTTGAATAGATTTATAAGTGATTTTTTTATTATTTAACTTACGAGAAATTACAGTATTAATGTTTGATATAATTTTTAAAATTAATTTATGAATTTTTAAAAAATTATTTAAAATGTTTATAAAAAAAATTTAAAAAAATGATTTTTTCTATAATATTTTTTTTTGTATTACTCTCGTTTTAAAATAAATATTTTTATGATTAAAAAATTAAACATAAAATAATTTATTTATAAATTATTTATAATATAAACCCTTATGAGTTAAACTTTTTTTTTGGAAGAACTTAATTAAATTATTTATCCAAATACACAACTTCATGAAATCTCGGATCTTAATTTTGAAGCCACTTTTAGAATTGATTTTTGTGGTAAGTCTTCAACTTCAAATTCACCTAGTCCTTCCGATTTTAACAAATTTTTTTTCCAAATTTTGGAGAAGCAAATAATTCTCACTTTGTCCCCAAAATTGTGATTAGAGGAGGCAGATTATTCAAGGTTGCATCTAGACTTCAAAGTAAGAAAAGGCAGAGCTAGAGAGAAGTAGTGGAAGAAGAAAATAATGAAGAAGAAGAACCATATTAATAGAGTAGATACTAGAGATCAGGATCGGAATAAGGAAAGCGGTTAATTCGGGTAACAACACATAATTTAGTTAGATTGCATAGTTACGTTATCAAGAAATCAATTTTGTTGTAAACCATAGAAAAAAAAAGCAAATTAATAAAGGGAGAAAATAAGATTTTAGTTATCATTATAATAAAAAAAAGTAGAGTTCACATATGATGTAGAAGTTACAAAATTAATAATAATTAAACTCTCATCTTTTATTTTAGAGGATCATATTTCTTAAATTTGTATTTTTGGAAGCATAGTAGGTTATTCTCTAGTTCATTCTAGCTAAATTTGTGAGCTACAACAACGGCTAATTAATAAAGGAAGAACCAATGTATATACCAAAAAGAAAAAAAAAACCACTAATTTGTGTTTTGGACCTTTCTGCCTAGGACATTTAGTTCTTTGTATAAAATTATTAGCATCTATGAGAAGCTAAAAAAAGCTTTTTTTTTTATTCCGAGCTAAAATTAAAGCAAAAATGCATGATATTATTTTTTATAAAATCAAAATATAATTTTAATATGCATACTTGTGATCTATGATATATTAACATCCACAGGGATATAAAATACAATACAACACATGGCATCAGATATATTTAATTTTTAGGATAAAATACAGTTTTTATTCTTAAAATTTTTTAAATTTAAAAAAAATCAATTTTAATTTGTTTTAACTTTGTCTCTAATATTTTAAGTATGTTTAATTATATCTTTAAGAAATTAATATATATTCATTACTACTAGTATTAGCATTTTTGGAACTTATTAGCACTATATCTGAATGATGTTTATAAAGTGTCAACAAATTTAGAAAAAAAAAATAATTAGTTAAATTAATAAATAAAGATGTGTATATATATATGACATGTGTCGTATAAGTGTGAGAAACTGACACATCGGTTAGTTACAGTGTTCGTGTTTCATAAACCAGCTAAGACATTGTTATTTTATAAAATATAGCAAAATTAATTAAAACATATAGGAACCGAAAATTAAAATGTTGTAGTTGATAATGAATATAAATCCATGAATTTTTCCACAGCTAAAAGCATGGCCTTAACTTGTAGGAAAAGTATAACAAAGTAGCAAGTGAGATTTAATTAGGTTTGATTTATTGAACTCAAAGGAGAGAAAAGTTGGTGGCTTGTACCTCAACTGCTGCATCCTTAATTTGATAGTCTTCTTATATATCACTTTTTTTATTTTGTCACAAATTTGTAACCGCCACTAACAGCAAATTAAACCCATTGGCTTGTTTAATTAATTATCTTTGTACTTCTTTTTGGATAGGAATATTCATACACATGTTCATTTTTCTAAGTTGATTAAGAAAAGTGATTAATATGGGCTAATTAATGGTAGGTAATGTTAGTTGCTATAGGAATTGGAATTAGCATGATATACGTAGCAACTAACTATGATGGTAAAGTATAGTGCTAACACAACATTGGCTATATAACTTGCTCTAATTAATTCAAACCATATTCTCAAAGCTTCTTCGGTAATTATGGCATTTGAACTTAGTTTTAGACGCTGGATTTTAGCTTTTGCTTTGTTTTATGTTTGTCTATTTTGGAAATTAGGTATGATTAGGATTTTATTTTTCAATTTAATTATTTTGAGGACAAAATTTGTTAGTGCTTTGGATTTTATCACATATTGAGTCTTCATTTGATAGGAAATGCTGATTATGGTGATGATCAACCTGGGAACCAGATAGGTTCTGGATTTGGTGGTGCTGGAGTTGGAATTGGCGGCAATCCCGCGGGGGCTGGGGTAGGTGGAGGTGGAAGTGGTGGGGGATTTGGCGGTGGTGGAGGTGGAGGAGGTGGAGGAGGAGCTGGGGGTGGTGGATTTGGTGACCCTACTCAAATTGTCTCCAAAGCCTTACTTTGTTTCAATGATAAATATGTGAGTATCATACATATTACCCACAAGATCATTCTTTTTTGTTATCTACGTGAAATAGCCTCTTTTAATTGAATTGTTCCTTTTTTATATAATAAAAATTGAAATTCGAATGCATGATCTAAAAGATGAGACTAATTGAGTTGATATCAATTGAATTGAATTCTCTATCTGAATTAGAAACATTATGTTATTCCTTACTATTTTGAATTATTCATACTTACATTATTTGTAGTTATAATGTTAGAGGTTAGTTAACCGGTACTCTAAGATAATTGTTAAAATATTAAAACGGCAATTTTTTATGTAATTCTTTTTATCATTTGATAAAAAAATATATGCATCTAATTACGTAATAATATATCAATAAAAATAATTATTTTTATATTAACTACATAAATAATTATAAAAAAAAAACAGTCACCAAAATAATTCAAGTCACCAAAAAAAAATCATAAAAAAAATAAATATAGTTAAATGACTGCATAAAATATTACATAATATATCAAAATTAAACTCTTATAAAAATTATACTTTTACTTTAAATTTATTAGAAATTTCAGTCTAACTTGGAAGAATGTAAATTCAATTTACTCAAAAGTCTCAAAAGTTTTAACTTATGCATTGAATACTTACTACTTACCTTAATTAGTGTTTAACTGATTTTAAGATTCTTGTTATTAAAGTAAGTGAAAATTTACATGCAAGTGTCTTCATGTGAAGTTGTTAATAAAAAATCGTTAAATAATTTGACATATTTGATTAAATTGTTATCTAACAATTTTCAACTAACAACTTTACTAAAGACAACTTTACGTAAATTTTACCGTCAAGGTATTAATAACCAAGTTACTAATGACATATTAACAATTAAACATTACAATTTTTATCCATGTGTACAAGACATTATTGAAAACAGAGGTAAAGTTAATTGTGATTATTGCATTGTGTTTGATTCAGATTTATACAACTTGTGAAGAATCATATAGATTGAGTGAGAAAGGGGACTTGAACGTACCAAGTGAGAAAACGGATGAGTTCTGTGAAGGGCCATGTTTGACTGAGACTAACTTGGTCCTTAGTTGTCTTGACAACATCTTCAGCCACTTCATATTTTATAACAAAGCAACCATACAAGACATCAAACAAACAATTCAATCTGCCTGTGGCTATGGCCCTCAAAGAGG
The DNA here is from genome assembly GCF_003086295.3 of Arachis hypogaea. NCBI lineage: Eukaryota > Viridiplantae > Streptophyta > Magnoliopsida > Fabales > Fabaceae > Arachis > Arachis hypogaea. Next base: position 14,709,366 of record NC_092039.1, read on the forward strand.
TAATAGCGCAAATGAATTTTCGATTAAATAGTCATCTTAAAATTCAAAACATTTCGATTTTCATAAAATGAACCTCAACTTTTGTTTTTAACAAAATGAACCTCCAAATATCAATTTTGTTTGACAAAATGACCTAAATGTTCAGAGCGATAAATTTTATATGTATTCTGTTAAAATTAAAATTTTTCAGATGTTAAAATAGCTATTTACTCGTGAAGTTTCGTATGCAATGCTTTTACTATTACTAGTGTATTAACAGGAACATGTTTATTAATCCACTTGCATTGACATTGAAGCAGGTGACTTTAATGTTGCTGAGCACATCCAGGCTGAAGGAAACAGAGGTTTGAAGGGTACTAAAACTAGCAATGTTCTAATGGGGCTTGCTTTGATCCTTATGGGGCCTGCTCTGTTACTCTAATCATACTTTAGTAGTGCTAATCATTTGTACCTTCAGTTTGATTTGTACTAAGTTAGTATAATATGATTTCACTGCTTATGCAAGTGAGTGTGAGAGTGTTTTAAACTTTGCAGTCATAATGTATCTGTGAATCACATTCATGAATCATGATATGTATAGATTTTTATTTTTCCTTTTGTTATATTAAATTTGAGGAATGAATTATTATATTATATTGCAAATTACCCAACTTCGATATTTTAGTTTAATACATGTGAATTAACCAATTAACTATTGATATGACATGTGAGGTTATTCAAGCTTCACTTGGAATTGTGTTTAGTGGATAAGAGGATAAAACAAAATTATATAAAAAAACATGGGGCATTCCGAGAATCGAACTCGGGACCTCTCGCACCCAAAGCGAGAATCATACCACTAGACCAAATGCCCGTCTTTGAAAGTCAAGTGTTTATAATATTTAACAAATAATTATGCATCACGTTTTGAAAAATCAACAGCAAATGCAATGACTGATAATAAGTTTAGCAAGGTCAGTTTAGATAAATAATTTAAGTAAATTCTTTTTGAAAAAGGAGTTAGACATAAAAATTTATATTAAAATTAATTTATAAGTTATAAAAATATTTAATAAAGCAGTATTTTACATGAAAAATTACACGTGAAGTAATAACATATACTAATTTAAAAAGCATTAATACATGGACTATCTGATATTTTGTATATGTAATTTCAATATTTTTATTTTCTGTAAATCTTTCGTTTAACAATAAACTTCAATGATAGAGATCATAGCAACTCAAAATCAAAGAATTATCAAGATTCTATTAGCCAAATTAAACAAAATTAATTACAAAATGAGAAAATTTTGTTTTGTCAATTAGAATAAAACTCATTCCTCTCATGTATATATATAGTTGCTTAGCTAAGAATGTAAACACAACTTGAGTTCAATATTCATTCTTCATTTTCATTAATATTAGAATACATTCCATATCTTCTCTTATCTTCTTCTCTAACTTCTGTTTCTTCGCTCAAAATAACAATGTATAAATATCTTTCACAAAGAGAAAAAAATGATTTATTCCATACTAATAAATTAAATGTTGTTCGCTCAATAATAAATATAAGAAAAATTTAATTTGGAGTATTTATATTAATTTTTACGAAATAAAAAAATGTTGACACCAACATAATTGAAGTAACACTAATTATTTATTTTTTCTTCCAAAATAAAATAAGTTTTCTTGCGGAAGTAAGAAACTGAATCATCCCCTATTTGTTAATCAGATTTACTTCTGTTGGAGTTTGGCACAAGTATTCATACTTCATTTTTTTTAAACTAATGCAGCTCCTCTTTTATTGCTTTGATCCAAGACAAATTTCCTAGAGCTTCATTCACATTTTGTGGTTTGATTTGAGAAATAAGTATAAAATTATTATGTTTTAATCTTTTTTTACTTGAGGATCTAATAGTGATACTTTGTAACATATTTTCAATAATAAATTCTTGTTGATAATTTTTTAAGAATTTTCATTTTTTTAATCTAGAAGTCCTAAGATTAGGTTCAAATAGAGTTTGATTTGTTTGGCTGTCAGTTCCAAAATTTTTTACAGTTTCAGAAGATAAAACAGAATTATCTCCTACAGAATCTACTGTCGTAGTAGGTTGAACATTCTACTGTAGATTAGAATCTATTTGAGCTTGATTCTCATTTTTGACATCACTATTCTGAGCATCTGCATTGTCATCTTCTAAAGGACTTGAAATAACAGTAAAATCACAAAAAGTGACGTGTACGAATTCCTCAACAACTCTAGAGTCTTTATGATAAACTTTATAAGTTTTGCTAGATGTAGAGTAGTCAATGAAAATATATTCATATGTTTTTGGATCAAACTTTTCAAATTATCTTTAGTGTTCAATACAAAACATTTACATCCAAAGACATGAAAATATTTTAGATTGTGAGGGGTTCCTTTCCATAACTCATAATCTTTAAAAAAATTTTAATGATTATTTTATTTAAAATGTAACAAGTCGTGTTGACTGCTTCGGTCTAAAAAAATTTAGGGACATTGCTTTCACATAACATGATTCTAGCCATTTTTTAAAGACTTCTATTTCTTCGCTCAATAACACCATTTTGTTGAGGTGTTCTTGGATAAAAAAAAAAGTTATGGAAAATCCCTAATTCATCACAAAAGGTTTCAAAATCACAATTTTTAAACTTTTTTCTGTGATCACTTCTAATAGAAATAATTTTTAATTTTTTTTCATTTTTATGAGAAAGAAAAAGAACCCAACCAAATCTTTTATAATCATTCATAATAGCTAAGACATAATGTTTACCACCTATACTTTGAGTTATAGTTAGCCCAAAAAGATTAATATGCAGCAATTAGTCGAAATATTTTTCTTTGATTTAAATGAATTTTTGTTTGCTTTCTCATTTGGCATGCATCACAAGTAATGTCTTTGTCAAATTTAATTTTAGGAAGACCTTTCACTAAATCCTTCTTTATTAGCTTGACTATATGAAACATGTTAGCATGACCTAACCTTTTATGCCATAGTCATTTTTTGGAATCCATAGAATTAAAATAAGTTACATTTTGACTTTTGAATTTATCTATTGTGAGACCATACACATTATCACATCTTTTAGCCACAAACACCACTTCATCTGAATTTTCATTAACAACAAGATATTCCAATTTTTTAAAAATTATCAAATAATCTAAGACACAAAGTTAGTTAATACTCAAAAAATTATATCTCAACCCATCAATAAAAAAATATTTGTCAATACAAATAGAAAAAAATTTATCCACTTTACCTATGACAATGATCTTACCCTTTTCATCATCACCGAAAATCATAAATCCTCCATTGTACTCATTTAGTTTGATGAAGAATGCAGACTTTTCGATCATGTGCCTTGAACATCCGTTATCAAGATACCACATACCATATATCTTTCTTCTTCCTAGATGCAAGACAAACTTGTACAAAACTTCAAATGATTTTAAGTATCCAAATAAACTTAGATTCTTTGATGTTAATCTTCCTTGGTTGTCTAAGGACATTGAAATTACTTACCACTTTGTACACTTTGTTTCCAACTTTTTTTTTTAACAATAAAACATTGATGAAAAATATGATCACTCATTTTACAAGTGTGATAATAATTTTTTATTGCAGAATTTGAAGATTGGTATGAAGTTTTGTGGTTATAGGTTCTTGCTGTTGATGCTTCATTTTTAGGAAGTGATTTTTCAAAAACAGCATCACTTTTCTCAAAGTAATCTAAACTAGATTTTTCAAATATAGATTTTTGACTAGCTAACATTTTGTCTAAGTTGCTAAAACTTAGAAAAAACTGTGTCAAATCACATTTCAAACCTCTAATAACCTCATGCAATTGTTCATTTTCTTCAATGAAATCAAGTGAAGTATTAGCTGATTGTTTGCCTTTAAATTTTTTAATTTCAGATTTAAAAAATTTATTTTTTTCAACCAAATCAGTGACACTTTCAGTTTCCTTCACTTTCTCTTTGATAAGATCATCGTTTTCAACTCTCAAGAAATCATTTTCAGCTTTGCATTTATCATGTTTTTCAAGAATTTTTCTAATATGTGTAGTTAAGTCATCATTAATTATAAGCAAGTCCTCGTTAGATAGGTCAAAATAATTTACCTCTTCTAGTTGATCTTGACCAGCTATGAGACATGCTTGTGCTTCGTGTTCGGATTCTTATTCATTATCGGAGTCATATTCTAGATCCTCCCATGATGTTATTATCCCCTTCTTCTTGTCTTTCTTCATTCTATCCTCCTTTTTGAGCTTAGGACAATCATACTTGAAATGACCAGCCTCTTTACGATGATGACATATGACTTTGTTGAAATTCCTCTTGTGTTCTTTTGAACTTGAGCCTTTACTCTTCTTTTACTTCTCATGAGTCTTCTCAACCTCCTAAAAAAAATACAATTTCGTTATCTAAAAAACTGTCATTGAAATATTCTTCCAATAAATCAATATTGAATTTTAAGTTCACTTTTTTTTTGTCACGGTTCATATGGGTGGTTTCATAAGCAAGTAGCTTTTCTCTCAACTCATTATAGGTCAGTTGATTTAGATTGTTGCTCTAAAAAATAACAGTTATTTTTGTTTTCTACTCTTTTACGAGATTTCTAAGTATTTTTTTCACTAATACTTGATCAGTATGAGTCATCCCCATTGCATCTAAGCTATTGATGATAATAAAAAATCTTTTAAATATTTTATTGATGGTTTTTCCTTCTTTCATAGTGAACATTTCATATTCCTTTCTAAGCATATCAATTCTTGTTTTCTTGACATGTTGAGTGCTTTCAAGAGTGACTTGGAGTTTATCCTAAATCTCTTTTACTGTTTTGCATCTTGACACTTTTCGATATTCCTCGAAACTAATGGCACAGTGCATCATGTTTATTGCCTTGGCGTTTAGCTCAACTTTCTTTTTATCTTCATCGTTCCATTCTTCTTCTTCTTTGCGAGTCACCACTCCTTCATTGCTTGTATTTGTTGGGACTTGCAGACCGTCCACAATGATTTTTCATATGTTGTAATCAACGGACTACACAAATATCTGCATTCTTTTCTTCCAATAAGTGTAGTTCTTATAATTAAAGAAGGGAGGTCTGTTGTTAGATTACCCCTCAATGAGTGTGTAAGCCACAATATTTGCACCTATATTATTGACCATTAGATCTTTGGTCCAAACTGTAAAGCTTGATTCTTTGAGATTGGACCCTTGATACCAATTGAAGGTTCTCAATGATCTAGAGAAGAGGCTTGAATCTTTGGTATCTTTTAATCTTGTACACTTTATACTTCAAACCAGAATTTAATTCCTTGTTGTTGTAGAATCTATAGTATTGATTATGCAGCAGACAAATTTATTTTGTTTCTCACTAAAAGATGAGAAAGAAAAGATGGAACAAAATAAAGATGAGAAGTTAACACTTTGTTTTGTTATAACTTCTATGAAGTTGATTAAGCAAGAGATAATTTTATTTTGTCTCATAATGAGCGGAACAGAAAAAACAGAGAAGGGAAAAATAACACAACCATATATCCTTATTCAACCACCATGTGCAATATGGCCTACATCTAATTTCCACCACAACTATGGTGGAATTTCTACTATCTTTATTAAATATTTACTAACACTAATTCTCAAGAATTCAAACTAATCCTATCAGGGACAAATCAAACTTCTAACCAAGTTTGATTTGGCTAGGTTCATTCTCTAGACTTTCAACACTAAGTGCTCACCCAACTTAGCAAGGAAAACATCTCAGGTTCATAAATACAAAACAAAATTAATTACAAAAGAGTTTGACATAATTTCTGACTTTTTTCCAAGATTACTCTCTTTACCTTTTTTCATTAATTGAAACAAAGAAAGATAAAATTGAAGAACAAAAAATTCAATGAAACCATGAAGTAAAAGAAGGTTTAGCTAAAAAGTTACGAAGAACTAAATAATGTGCTCACTCTCTTTACTTCAATTTCTGATCGTTTACCCTTTTATGCAAGAGTAAAGCTTCCAAAACTTGAGTTTACTTGAACACTTTTGACTTTGTTCTTCTTCCTCATAAATCATATCAGAGACGCAGAGAAGAAATAGAATAGCAGCAGTGATTTCATGGATAGTAGAGTTGGCTTGAATTCTTACCTAACTTCTTCTCTTTCTTCCTTTTCTCTTGACTTCAAAGATCTGAACCATTAATGCATTTTTTGGCTCCAAATTTTAATTATAACATTTGATTTACAACAGACAAATATAACCTCAATTTTTTCTTCTTATCCGAAAATGTACAGCTAAAAGATGATAGTTTCAATAAGATAGAATTGTTGCACAAAAATAGTAACTCTTCTTCTTTGATTTGATCTTCTTTGATTTTACCTTTTGGCTCCAACTTTTGACTTTTTTCTCTTTTTTTTCTTTTTTGTGCATAAAATAGGTCATCCACCTTTTTTACTTTGCTTGAACTATGTGAACTTACCATTTGCCTTGTGAAACATCCTTTCATCCTTAATTTGTGGGTAATTACGTATGTTTTAAGGTGCGTTTTTTGGTGTCTAAATATTTTTGTCGAAATGTTGCCGAAAAGATATGATAAATTGTAATATTGACAAGTGGATATAAAATTGTCAGAGATAATAGTAAATTTTCTAGAGTTAATAAACAGCGTAAACTTGATTTTTTCATTCTCTCTAACTCAGCTGCTGTTTATCCATCACCAACTTTTATTTACTCCAGCAATGCTCCTCCTTTCTTTATTTGAGCATTTCTTATTAGTGACAGAACTTTTCATTATTATCATTAATACTGATATATAATCAACTGATTTTAATTTTTTTTTGTTTTATAAATAAAAAAGTTATTTTCAAAATAAAATTAATTACTTAACATAATTTATATAATTATTATGCAATTTTTATTATGATTAACATCAAACGGTTATTCCAAAGGACCACATTAAAATTATTTCAGAAAATTGTTCGTCATTTATCTTTTTTAAATGTATTTTTTTTAATTGTCGATCATATTAAATTCTTATTCATAGTCATTAAATAAATTTTAAAGATAAAAATTTGGACAAAACACGTACAAAGAATGAGAATTTCATGCTAACTGAAAGTATAAGAATAATTAAGACTTGGAATTAGAATTTGAAGCACTAATCAAGTACTTATAAGTTATTACCTGATTTTAGAAAACTGAAATTTAGTATTGTGTTTAGTAGCCAAGAATTATAATTAAAATTTTAATTTTAAGACACAAATTTTTATTTTTATTAGTACTTTTAAAAAGTAGAGACACAATAATTTGAAAAACCTAATGAAAGTCTCGGTCTTATAGTTATCAGAACCGAACCGATAATTAACCTGATCATAAGACTGGGTCACTGGGTCAACTGGTAAGTCGCTAATTCACCTGATTGACCCGGTCATAATTAGATAAAATCATAAAAATAAAATTATAAGTTAAAACTTAAAATATATGTTTTAACAAATATATTAATAACAATCAAATATCAATTCCTATATATAATTTATGATGCAAAAAAGATAATAAATTAATTATTAGTATAAAATACTTCTTTAATTTAAAAGAATAAAAGAGAGAAAAAAATATAACACAATCAATATATTAAATTTGGTATCAATATGAATTCATGTTAAAAAAAATAAAAAATAAAATTCATTGAAACTTAGCATATAATTATCTTTCGTTGTATATGTTAATGAAGAATGTGTTGGAAGAGTGGTATAAAAGGGGGAGTGGATCCTCTTCAGTGAAGAAAAAACTGGATGGTGTCAATTGTGATCTCTTACTCTTTATTATTCTCTTTCTTATATTTAATTTTGATCCCACTTATAAAGTTAATGGTAAGAGATCACACTTCATTTCCTCAAGTGTTAAAAAACTAGAGAGGATCCATTTCCATATAAGAGGGGACGTTGCATGCAGTAGGTTCCCTGTTCGAACCATTCATCAAGTTTTTCTGGACAGCGAAGCTCCTACTGTGGTTCGCAGCCCGCGAGTGCATCCGTGGACTCGCACGGGTCAACAGCGGTTTAGATACGAACCGACCATTTTTCAACGGATTTGACCACTATTGACCGAGTCATCTGCGATTCCGGTTCATAGCATCAACCGAACTGACCAAACTACCAGTTCACTAGTTTTTCGGTCGAATCGGCCGGTCCGGTCTGGTTCTGATAACTATGCCTCGGCCTTGTCACCGCCTTCAGGACCACCACAACCTCGTAATTCCTGTGTTATTGCTTTTGTCGCCTCGTTCTTACTAGCTCTATTAAACAGAAGCAGTCAGCAACTCGTTCAGGTGCGTGTCCCATTGTCCAAATCTCTAACCAATCAAATATAGTCCAAATTATAACTTAAAGTAAAACGAACACACATTCCAAATACAGGCACAAAAATAACACCCTGAATTCAAGTATCACCTTAAAGCTAAAAGTTTGCCAGGTCAATATACCCCGTTCGGCCAAAACCCGCCAAAACGCATGGATTAAGCGGTGTAGGTTAGGTGAGCTTTTTTAGTATAGTAGTCTCAAATTTTTAACTCAGCCTACCTTTTTGGCGAGTTATGCGAGCCGATCCAACGAATTTTTGCTTGTTTCTCACCCCTAAGTTAGGGTTCTTTGTTTTTTATTTTTTCATTTAAACAGTTATGGCAACTTAGTCATTTTATGTATTTTCAATCTCTATTTTTATTTTGAACCAAATAAAATACTGAGATATAATTCAGTCATATACATCCTACACCAAACACAACACATGCACTTAATTAAATTTCTGTCTCTAAGTTTCAGTCTCTTTTTCAAACGCTATTTTAAAGTCTCACTTTTTTACAACACCTTCTTCACAATACTAATTAATTTCTAATTGTCAAATACATGTTTAAAAATATTTAAATTCAACACTTTAATTTTCAATAAATTTTTATTTACTAAAAATAATATTTAAAATTTATTTTCATCCTTAACAAACTTTCAATAAGTTTTATTATAAAATAATAAAAAAATACTATAATAAATTTTATTATTATTGTCGATCTTGTTAATAATACATTTTAGAGAAAATTTCATTCCCCTCCTCTAAGAGATATTAAAATGACACCCTCCTTCCCTTTATTTGTAAAATATACATTTTCTTTTCTTATAATTTTTAAAAAATCTCCTCGTTAATCCATTTAATTTTTTTTATGTTAACTACCATTAACTTTATCTATTTTTCAAGAAAAAATAATTTTTTTTACAAAAATTTTATTTTTTGTAACAAAATTTTGTCTAACAAAATACTCTTTAACAAATTCTCTTTCTATTGATTAAATTGTATTTTATTAACATATTTTTTTAAAAAAAATTAATGATTGAATTATTTTTTTTCTAACATACCCTTCAATAATTTTTTTATTATTAAGGAACTAATTTTCTAAAGATGTAAAGGAATGAGATGTCAATTTTTTAAATTTTAAATTTATCCATCTCAACTTATTTATAAGTATTGATAAAGTTGTTAATAATTTTTAATAGTTCTATAAAACAAATTATTTATTAATATTAATTGTTATAGATATTAATAGTGGTAAGATTTTTTTTAATTTAATGTTAAAATAATATACATTGATATCGAAAATTAATAATAAAATACAAAAATTATTGTTAACGAAAATTTTGACAAAATTACAACTTAATAATTAAAAATTATTGAAAGTTATCTTAGAAAAAAATAATTTAATTATTAAAAATTTTTAAAAGAATATTTTGGTAAAGATACAATTTAATTAGTAAAAACTAATTGCTTAAACGGTATTTTGGTAAACAAAATTTAATCACAAAAAATAAAATTTTTGTTAGATGGTATTTTTGTAAAAAATAATTTAAATACAAAAATTTTAAAATGAATTCAAGAGAAATTTTTTTAAAAATTATAAAAAAGAAAGTGTATATTTTACAAATAAAAAAAAAGTATCATTTTAACTTTTCTCGTAAAAGAAAGTATAATTTTCTCTATATTTTATTATTAATATTATTGTTGATGTTATTATTTTTTTAATTATTATTAAAAATTCAATTTATTAATTTTGTTAATAAGATTTTTTTTTAACTCTCATAATCCAAGAACCATGAAAAACTATTGTACATGTCATCTATCCTAGTTTATAGTGGAGTTACTACTTTTAAATTCAAAAATAATAATATGATGCAACAGTGATAACGATGCCACCCGTTAACCCAATGAATTGACTATTGGGACCCATTTGTTACTTTTCGGCAATTTCGACAGCAAATTAAAGGCACGAGAAAATTCGCCATGTTTCAATTCAGAAAAGAAAAGAGATTCTTTTGGCACATTTGTTACGAGCCAGAGAAGAGAAGAGTGTTGCCAAGAGACTTTTGGGTTTGTTTAATTTTCTGCACAATAACCAAACAAATTACACACATTATTGGAATTTTAACATAAATTACTAATGTTTGTTATCATCAAATAAACATATTATTTTTCTGGGGTCTGCTACACATACAAGTAAAAAGGCCATACAAGTTTTACAAGTTATCAACCCAAACTTCATTAACACGCGCATTAACTCACTTTGAATGGAGCGTAACTACACGCGCCCCACTCAAACGGTTCCTCTTCGTCTTCTTCTTCTTCTTCACCTTCTTCTTCTTCTTCTTCCTTTTCCTCTTCCTCTTCCTCTTCCTCTTCCTCTTCTTCTTCTTCTTCTTCTTCTACTTCGTTTTTTTTTTCGATTTTTATGGTTTCTGAAATTCTTCTTATTCTTCTTGCTGCACGTTCTTCTTCCTCTTACTCTTCTTCTTCTTCTTCTCCTTTTCTTTCGTTTCTGAACGTTCTTCTTCCTCGTTTTCCTCCTCTTCTTCTTCTTCTTCATTTACGTCTTTTCTTCTTCTTTTCTCGTTTTTTTTCGGTTTTTCATGGTAAAATCGTTTTTGAAGAAGAAGAAGCAGCAGAAGATGAGGAGGAGAAAGAGAAAGAGTTCTGAATTATGCATGTACTTCAACGAATTTTGGGTGTATTTTCTTAAATCCTTTGGGTGTATTTTCTGTAACCCTTTGGGTGTATTTGAGTGATATCTGACTGATATCTATGGGTGTATCTGACTCATATCTATGGGTGTATCTTACTGATATCTATGGGTGTATTTTTCATTTCAGAAAAAATGGCAAGCATTACAGAAATACACCCAAGAGATTACAGAAAATACACCCAAACGATTACATAAAATACACCCAAGAGATTACAGAAATACACCCAAACGGTTACAGGAATTCACCCAAACGATTATAGAAATACACCCAAAAGATTACAGAAAATACACCCAAAGGATTTAAAGAAATACACCCAAAATCATGCATAATTCAGAACTCTTTCTCTTTCTCCTCCTCGTCTTCTGCTACTTCTTCTTTTTCAAAAACGATTTCAGAGCTTGATGTCAAAAAATAATAGAAATCGAGAATAACGAAGAAAGAAAACAAAGAAAAAAGCACGTAAATGAAGAAGGAGAAAGAGAAGGCAAGAAACAAAAGAAAAGAAGAAGAAGAAGAGGAAGAGGAAGAAGAACGTGCAGCAATAAGAAGAAGAAGGTGCAATGAAAACGTGCCGTAACAGTATGTGGAGAAACTAACGTCAACGACGAAAAACAAACCAGTGAGAAAAGAGGAAAAAAGAACGATCGAAAAAGAAGGAGATGAAGAAGGGATATAGCGCGTCGTACGTGGAGCAGCGCGTAATTTGATTTTATTGTTTAATGAACTTGTAAAGCATACAAGCCATTACAAGCCCTAATGGCTTGTATGCAGAGCTTTTCCCTATTTTTCTCAAACTCAACGCTTAAACTGTGTTTTGTTTTGAGAATAGGATAAGATAAGATACTGAAAATAAGACACAAAGAATATAGACACAAAAATTAGTGTTTTTATATGTTATTTGGTGATAAATTAGAACAAATTATAAAAGTTTAATTTATTTTTATTTTTTTATTAAAAAATTTGAAAAAAAATATAATAATAAAGATATAATTATAAAAAATTAACAAGAATAATAAAAAAATAAAAAATAAATTGTCTTTCTTATTATTAGTATCTTTGGGCAATATTATTTCTATAAATATTCTCGTATGACAAATATGATTTTGTGTTTTTGTGTTCCAATTTTAGTATCCCGTGCCTGTAAACAAGCTTAGCCATAGATACTTGACTGGCACAACTGAGTATGGACTTCTCTTCCATTCCTCTGCTAATTTTTTATTTTTTGGCTTTGCAGATGATGATTGGGCTTCTGATTATAAGAAAGAGGAATGCTAGGGGGACAGCAATTTTTGTGATTTGTAGCCATCAAATAACCATTAATGATGATTTTGATGGTGTGAAATTGATGTGAGATTTCATCCAATAGCTCACTTTTCTTTGCTGGTTATATGCTGGCCAAAATTTAATAAAGTTGCTGGCCCTCTAGACTTTTCCTATAAGAAATTCAATTTAGGCTATTGCAATTTTCTTGGCAGCAACCTTATGGCATAGTCTAGTAAAAAACAACAGGTGGTTAACTATTCCAGTGCTGAATCTGAATATAGAAGTGTTGCAGCTGCTACTACTGAAGTCATTTGGTTGCAAAATCTTTTATCTGAGCTTTGTTTTCAATATTTTGGGACATATACCATCTATTGTGATAATGCTAGCACAATCTAACTATCTCCTAATCCTATAATGCATAATAGGACCAAGCATTTTGATCTCAGCATTCACTTTGTGAGAGACCTTGCCAATTATAGCATCAACTCCATATTGTTCATATACCAGGTGTTGACCAAATTGTTGACATCTATACTTAGTCTCTATCTGCAGTAACTTTCAATAGTTTTTTTGGACAATTCAGAGTCAAAGAATCATCAAAATTTTATTAGCCAAACAGAATTGATTACCAAATGAGAAAATTCTGTTTTGCCAATTAGAGTAACTCATGTATATTAGTATATATATATATATATATAGTTGCTTAGCTAAGAATGTAAATACAACTTGAGTTTAGTAATCATTCTTTATTTTCATTGATATCAGAATATACTCATTTAACTTCTCTTATCTTCTTCTCCAACTTATGTTTCTTCGCTCAAAGTAACATTGTGTAAATATCTTTCACAAGGGGAAAAAAAATAATTTATCCCACTAATAAATTAAATGAAAAATGATTTATCCCACTAAAAAATTAAATGATGTTCGCTCAATAATACGGTATAGCTAGGTAGGACAAGTATGACTTTGATGGATTAACTAAGAATTCTAGAACTAGATGTTACATATACCCAAGTGGTTAGGCTAATAAAACTTAAAATAATCCCAAAATCTAAAACAGCTCTGTAAAGATAAAATTCTTTGGGGCTTCATTTTCAATACAACCATTGAATTTGTGTAATGAAAAGGTTGTTGTGTTTTTCCTTAAGAAAGACAACAACTAAATTGATTTTTCAAATTATTTACTCTCTTAGAATATGGAAGACATTGTCCAAACTCCCCATTATATGACACACAAAACATTTCTGAAATTTTATCACTTACATCCCTAGATTGTACCGCGCCATGGAGGAGATTACCAAGCACACCATACATGAACAAGATATTATAGAGGTAATAAATATATATTCTACTTTATTGATATTGTTTTATGGTGAAAACTCAGGTGCAGTCAATTTCACGTGAAGTTGATAGTTGAGAGCCGTTAGATGAAAATTTAGTCAAATCAGTCAAATTATCTAACAATTCTCAGTTATCAACTTCACGTGAAGTCGACTGCACCTGAGTTTTCACCTTATTTTATTTGTTTAAATTAAATTGGCTAAATTGAACATTTATTGGTTTTTTGTTTTTATTCTTGCTATAGAAGATGATATTATCAATAGGGCAGACATTTTCATTGGCGTACGGAAAGAAATTTGGAAGAATTGTTCTTAGAGGTGCCTATGAGGACATATTAGCATTGTTCAAAAAATTGAAGAAAAAAGAACAAAGTCCTCAACATTATTATCAAGAGCAATATGATCAATATCAACCTTCAGCTCCTCCAATTCCACCAGATTCCGCAGAATCATTTGATTATTGTTCTTTTGAAGTACATGATTGTAATGAACAAGTTGATTTTGAAGGGAAGGGACTAGTGGACAATGTTTATGTTCCTTTGTTAGAAAAAGTTTGCAATATTCATCCTTCATTGCTGGAGTGTCAAAGGAAAAGGACTTATAAGTATTCAGGTTGGGCTTTTAATGCACTTGGAAGGGTATTGCACTTTTTGGAGACAACAAAATTGGAAGAGATGAATGTGGAAGCATGTGAGTGCCTTCAAATGTTGTGGGATGAAGTTCAAGTCTTTGGGTTTGAGTTGTCATGGCTTGCACCCCAAGTAGAGTTTGCTTTGAATATGGAGAAATTCATGAGGGAAGTGGAGAAGCTTGAGGAGGAAAAGAAGACCATATTCATGAGGATTCAAGAGTTAAGGATGAAATTTAAAGAGGAATTATATATTAGGGTTTAGGATTATTTAAAGAACAAAATTTATTAAGTCTAGCTATTATTGTCATAACTTGTAATGCATCTTGTTTCATTTTAGGATTCAAAGTCTTCTTTGTTTTTTTCCTATTAAAGGGTCTAGAGTTTTAATAATTACTCAAAACACAAAAGTAAGCAAATATAAATAAGTATAAGATATGATGCTTAACTCATCAAACTTTGTCATTCACTATTAGAGATTTTTTTTTTTGGGGGGCATAAAAATGTGAAAGCATATATATGTTCAATTATTAATATGCTGCTATGTGTGGGATAAAGGAATCTCATCCCTCTTATCATTCTCAAAATCTAACGACGGAAATAAATGCATTATTATTAGTCTTTTTTAATTTAATTCTTCGAGTTCTCTCCAAAAAGAAACAAACATATATATATATATAGTCTCAGAATTAAAGAAGAAATTGAAAATACTTTAACAAAACCATTTATGTATTTAATTAATAAAAATTAAGCTTCTTAATTAGTTAAGATAGAAGGCCTATTCGAATCTATAAAATTGTATTTGATTATAAAAACACAAAAATTAGTATTTTTATATATTTTATTTAATAATAATTTAGAATAAATTATAAAAATTTAATTTATTCTCATTTTTTATTAAAAAATTTAAAAAAATATAATAATAAAAAATATAATTATAAAAAATTAATAAAAATAATAAAAATAAAAAATAAATTATTTATTGTATTAGTATTTTTATGTCTTTCTTATCAAAATAAACATAAAATATATTAATTTAATATCGATAAATTAAATATAATATCTCTATTTATACGATGTCACATCTATTAAATATAATTTCATGTCTTGTATACTGTGAGTCGTGACATAGCTTAAAGAATGTCCACAAAATTTGTTGACGGATTATGGGCCACATTATCGTCAAGATCCAAATTTGCCGACAAGACCAAAAACACACAGTAATAATGATATGATTAATTGGTAGTTGGTATCACAATAAGATAGTATAACAATTTTAAGACATTATACACAGAAATATAATTAGACAATTTGAAATGGTTGTTTAACAACTCATATACATAACCTAAAGTCATATTGTTCAACACAAAATTATTCAGCTAACACAGCATCCAATACATTTAGTTCTAAAGAGTCACTTTTATTTATTGTTTTTTCCTCAACTGATTTGATGCTGAATCCACACAAGTCTCCCTCTTTCAAGCTAGATGCTTCACAAAATTCCTTCCAATTGCTTTTAAGTTTGTATTCTTTTTTCCTGTTTTGGCTTTTAATAATTAATTTAAAAATAAAATTTCTCCTATCTTTTTTTGGTCCAATAATATTTGTCATTTTCTATTAAAATTCTAAAAATTGAACCAATTATTAAATTGATAGAATTAAAAATTAAAAAATTTAAATATTCAATCAAAATTTAACTGAAGTTAAATCGGTTATAATAAAATAATATATTTATATATAAGAGTTATGTTACGTGTACACTAAAATAAGCTATTAAAATCAGTCACTAGTATAAAATACATGCTGAAATATAAATATACATTAAAAATAAATTAAACCACATATATATTTATATACAAATACATTGGTAACGATTTTAGTGACTAATTTTAGTATACAAATAATATTTATAAAATAGATACTTTTTTTAAAAAATAAATTTTTATATTTTATTATTTTAAACCGACTAACTACTAAAAAATTATATTAGTTCGATCGGTATGTTAATTAATTTTTTAATTCTTTGACCGATTTTTTGTCTAAATTGAATTTAGTAATCGGTTCTTAGTTAATCCAATTAAATCAATCGATTCATTCCAATTCTCAAAACCATGCTCTCTACACACTGCATTCGCTATATAATGTGTTTCAATTAATTCAAACCATATTCTCAAGCTTCGGTAATTATGGCATTTAAACTTAGTTTTAGACGCCGTGTTTTAGCTTTTGCTTTGCTTTATGTTTGTCTATTTTGGAAATTAGGTATGATTAGGATTATATTTTTCAATTTAGTTATTTTGTGAACAAAATTAATGGATTTGAATTTAATCACATGTTGAGTCTTAATTTGATAGGAAATGCTGATGATGGTGATGATGATTATCCCGAGAACCAGATAGGTTCTGGAATTGGTGGTGCTGGAGTTGGAAACGGTAGCAATACAGGGGTTGGTGGTGTTAGAGTAGGAGCTGGGTTTGTTATACTTGGTGACCCTTCTCAAATTGTCTCCAAATCCTTGCTTTGTTTCAGTGATGAGAGTACCATCTATATTACCCACATTATTTTTTGTTATCTTCTTAAACTCTGTTAAGGAGTTAATGAAATATCTGTTACAATATGTACAATGTACTGTTTATTTGGTTTAATATGAGTAAAAAAATAAATATTCAAGATAAAATATTACTAATTTCTCAAACATAATATACTAGTAGGTAACCCGTGCATTCGCACGGCCTTAAATAGATTCCTTTCAGTTAATTTTATTTTTAATTTTTGGATTCTAATTAAAATATAGAATATTTAATTTAGTGTTATAATTGATAATAATAACTATATACTTATGAATATTGTTACAAATTTACGATGTAAATATAAGATGATTAAACATACTTAGAGTAAAAAGGATAAAAAATAATATAATTTAAAATTTAAAAACATATAAATGGTTAAAAACTTTTGTGATGAAGTCAGAAAATTTTTTAATATACTTGCACAATAACTTATTTATCCCCAATAACACAGTTTTATCTAAATATTATAGTTAATTATTATAGACCATTCGCTTCTTTTTCAATAGCTATTAATTAAATAATTCTTTTCACATATTGATCACAAAATAAAAATTATATTCTAGCTATTAAAACTAAAAACTAAACATCAAGCACGACACTCGTCCATATGCTCATCAAAATTATAATTCGAATTTTTTAAAATAACAAGTTGTTGCTCATCTCTCGGAGACAAGTTACTACTATGTTTAACACTTGGACTATGTGAATATCTGACACTCTGATTAATAACATCCTAAATAACATAAAAAAAGCAAAAATATTCACTGCAAAAAAATACCATTTATACAAAAAAACTGAACAATAATCTTTAATATTAATATCTACTTATATACTTCATTGAGTATACAATTTTATAGGGATTACCTTGCATTGTGGATCCTTCAAACATGCAATGTCACTTGATGGGTTATTAACAGAAATCTGTATTGTTTTAAAAAAAAATAAATTAACATACATATATAATTAACTTACATTAATAGTTTCAAAAAAGCTGAACAAAAAATAGCTCATTTCCACATATTAAGAATTTAGATGGAGGCAACATTTTTTTCTTTAAAAGAATATGAGAATCATTACTAAATCAACAAAATGCCTTTAGATAGAAGCAAACAGGAGTAAAAAGCGAAAAAGAAAAAAGATTCTGTAATTATTGTTTAGATCTCAAAAAGATAAAATTAATTTAAGAAAAAACCTTAGTCATGCTATATAATATCAAGTAATAATATATAATACCTGGAATACGATATTTTGCATGAGAATATAATTATAAAAAGATAAAGAAGAATGCAAATATAATATAAAAAACATAAATATAGTAATAGGCATAAATTAAGATTATCTCTTACTACTCAATTCTTGAACTTAGAATATATAAATTGTAAATTATATCACCAAAGTAATCAGTAATATATAAATTTACACTCCATTTTATATCACCAATTGCATTGTATTTGCATAATCACTTAAAGACATTGGTTGAATAGCTTCTTTTATCATATTATTTTTTTAAAATAAGAATTTGAGAGTTAAAACAAAGCTGAATAGTAAAAAAAACTCTATTACAGTAAGTGATCTAATTAGATTAGGTACAAAACATTGCAATTCAAAAGATAGTTTTTCAATTTTTAGTAATGTAAGAAAATTTTAATGTCTTATATTGTAGAATAATGACCACAAAATCAAAACTCATTTGTTCATATGCCTGAAAGGTCAATACAAAGAACACAATCAAAACTCATGACTTCACACAAATGAAAAACCAACCAAATATGTTTATACCACTTTTTTTATATGCACATTTAACAATCCAACATTTTTTTTCTTTCATTCACTTGTATATTGATCATGTTTTCAACTTGAACAAAGAAAAACAAAAGAATATATTTATAGGAAATTTTGATGCATTTGTTAATCGTGAAGCAAACCTTCCTCCGTTAATGTCTTTTTATAAGCAAGGAAGTATTATTTCCAAATCAATAGCTGTTATGACCAAGCAGCAAACAATTAGGGACATCAAAAAAAAGAAAACTGTAAAAATTATATTACACATCTTGTTCATGGATCTAACTTTAAAATTAAAGTGAACCAAAATAAGTATCAATTAATGGAGAACACAAAATTATACTGACAAATGGCAACACTAATATTTCGTTCTAATGTATACAAACAACATTTGTTAATTACTCAAGAGATGAAAGTTATCGGAGATAAATTGTTCAAACAAGTTAGATAGGAAACACATGCTTTGAAAATCAACCTTTCTCCCATTTGTAGTAGGACGTCACTTACCTCATAGATCCAAAATTAAAAAAAAATGGATATTTACATTGGGACTATCATCATTATTCACACATGAAAGAACAATAAATCTGGAGATGATACCAAAACTTTTCATCATAATTCATAACAACATAATAAATATTACATCCAGAGAATCAAACTTGGTGCACAGGTGAATGAGCTTATATTAAGATCAAAGGTTTTTTTATTGTTTATTTCTATCCTCACGCACAATCTTATATAGGAACTATTCACAAAATCCTAATTTATAACACAGGTCTAATTTCAATCAATTTGTATTGGAAGACTCAACAAACTCATACTTCTGAAAATTCACATTCATCATCACACATTAAAAATTAAGTATTTTATGCACAAATTTTGTCTTCTTTTTTCCTTTTGTTGAACTTCTGATCATTAAAATTTAATAAATTAAAGCAAACCTTAAAGTATCAAATACACAACCCAAATACACAAGACTAAATTACTTTATTAAAGAGAAAAAAAATTAAGTTACACTATTCTTTCTTTAATTGTATGTTAATGTTAACATTAGTTAGCAAAACCTTTCTTCAGCTAATACATTGAAAATTCAAGTAGTCAAGCACTACAGTAAGCAAGAAAGAATAACCTAGGAAACATCAAACCATATTCAATCATTTTTGAACCATGGCTTTCGAAGGACGGTTTAATAACTAATACCAATTTAATCAAAATAAATTTCAAACGAATTCAGCACAACCAAGAAAAAGCAAAAAAGAATCTAGTATCTAATATTACACGAATTTAAAGCTTTTGTCATTGATAGTTAATTTTTTGAATGTCACAAAATTAAGAAATAAAAGACATGAATTGAGATAAAAGTTATAGCTCAACTTCTAAACACCTAAGAAAAAACTCGACATAAAAAAAAACCAGAATTCAGAAATGCAAATCATTAAAAAACCAGAAAAGAAGATATTTGAAGGAGAATGACAAAGAAGAGTGAGCCACAAGTTAAAAGATGTACATCATCTTCTCCCTCTTATTCACATGCAAACTTTTTTTAATTCTGTAAAGGAGAAAGATTATAACCAAAACAAACATAGGCTGATGTGAGAAATATAACTGCATATCTATAAAAAAGTACTGACTACCTCAACTACCCTAAAATCTTATGAGATATCGTGCCACCCTGTAACATAGAACCTAAGAATATAACAATAATAAATTTAAATAAACAATTTACTTAACCAATAATATTAGATGCACAATTTCCAAGGTTATCTAACTACTACAACTATTTTAACATGTATCTATAAAAAAATTAACTACCTCACTTGTCCTAACCTCCTACATTATAGTTGACAAACCTATGAAACAAAACTTAAGAAGTGAACTATGACTCACATTCTTGTAAACACAAAAGAGAATGTTAATGACATAATGAAGCTAATAAAGTTGTACTAAAGAAACCTAATAAAGCTAACATATGAAGTTGGTAAAACATATGATTCATATAGAGTCTAATGCTGCAATATGTCATCATTATTTTGTAACAGAACAACAGTAAACATCACATAGTAATGGTGACAAATGACAGCAACAACCAGTAGGTATTTTCTTTGAATAATAAAATCAGTAAATTTTTTAAATGAACACAACACGTGTAACTGCATGCATCTTAAGTTAAGCAATAAACCAAACCTTCCTATTTCAAATCAACCAATCCAATTATGTGAAAGTAAATATAATTAGTTTGTTTGAAACTCATTTACTAAAACAAATAAATAGAACAAAGAAAAAATATTTTTGTTAATTAGATCAAGGCTTCAAAGGCACATACAAAAATTGATTCAAAAATTTTCGTTCTATTCTCACACAAAATGAAATGAAAATTAAGATTAAATACCTTAATTCTAAAGTTTATTGTAGATCACAAGTACCACCTAATAAGAGTTAGCTCAGAAGGACTGGGTTGAATTCCAAGTAAATCTTATTTTAATTAATCTCAAAAGCCCTAATCTTAAAATCTCTCTTGGGAGGAGTCATGTGCCAGTTACTACTATAGATTTTGGGACTTAAGAGTTTCCTTCCTTACCTTTGGTCAATCAGAAACAAAAAAGGTTGTAAGTCCTTGGTGAATTTTTTCTATAAGATACTTAGTCGGACAATCAAAGAAAAGGAAAAGATAAATAAAACTGTGCTGAACTATTTTATTTCCACTAAAAACCAATCTTTCTAACATAGGGAAAGGACCTTTCAACGTCATAAAATGTTATGTTTGCTAGAAGAAATCAGAGACATTGATTCACATATTTTAAAGAGTTTATCTTCATCTTAGAGAAAGAAATATATGCTGAAAATGAAAAATAGTTAAAAAAAAGTGAAAAATCAACATTTCTAATACATACACATTTATGAATATCCAGAATGACAATATGCCAATTTTTCTAACAAAAAAAAAAGAAGTTTTATCTGTTAACATGAAAACATGATTCTTGATTTTTAGATTACAAATTTCCATAAATATAATACAAAAGAAAAATGATCAACTAACTTTTATTAGAGAAATTATTATCGACTATATAAATGCAGATTAGAGCGAAGAAGAACAATAGATTAAGAATAAAACAGAATAACAAACCTGAAAAAAGTAGTGATTAAAGACGATTATGCATGTCCTTAAAATAATGTAGAACCAAAGATTTGATAAAATTTTAAGAAATTAAAAATAAAAGACCAAAAATTTCAGAAAATAAAAGTTCGTACCCCAAACGAAGGTTGACCTAGTGTCGTCCATGTCGAAGCCATCTTAAATTTCATCAATGGAGGTCACGAATGAAGCCACCGTCTCTCTGTTGAGAATGAGATGGAATGGCATCGGTGATTGCGGCAAATCGGTAGCGATGCACTTGCGGGGTATCGAAGACGCATGACGTGGAAGAGCGATCGCGGTGAGCAGCATCGCCGGAGGAGAATGAGGTGTTGCCGATTCGGCTTGAAAGGGAATCATCGAGAATGAATGACCTAAAACCAAAAGGGTTTAAATCAAAATTTGAAATTAAGAAAAAAAACTGAAATTGAAAGAATAAGAAAAAAGGAAGAGAGATGCGTACCATTGTTGAAGGGGAGAAGAATCAGTGACCATGGCTTCTCTGAGTTATCTTTCTTTCCCTCACTTCCTTTCCTATTTTTTCCGTATTTCTTTGTTGAGCTTTTAACCCTCTATTTTGTGAAACAAAGGAAAGGAAGAAAGAAAAGTGGGCTAGGAGTAGTGACAGTACACACCTAATTCCTTTGACCAAATAAGACAACTCATGCTAAATTTTGAAACCTAATAAACCTATCTGATGTAGTGCGTAGAATAGGTTATAACTTGTTGAGATGAACAAAAATATATCATATGAAGCTTCTAATTTTTTGAGAATTCTGATTTTTAAAAAATTCAAAATTCTAAAAAAATGCCATGTCAGCTTGAGCTCTTCCAAGTTTACTAGTTTAAAAGATTCATATTATCCAGAATAACCATCCAGGTATCAGGAATAATAAACATCTAATAATCCAACATTCCTAAACTCCTATTGTACATGTTATACATATATTTCATTAGCTCTCTATACTTCTTCTTCTTAAATAACCGCTTTTAATTAAATTGGATTCTCTATTTGAATTAGAAATACTTCTTAGTTTATATTTTGATTTATTCTTACTTATTTGTAGTTTAAAAATATTATATGTACGCACCAAAAATTAGTTATATAGTATATTTTAGTATATTTATGTATAAACATATATGTTTTTTATTTATTTTTATTGTATATTTTATTTTTTAATATCTAATCTATACCAAAACTAATTTAGTGGTTGATTTTTAGAATGTACGTAATATAATTAATTTTTAGAATACGATTTTAAATTGATTTTCGGCCAAAATTATAATTTTTTTTTATCATTTGATAAAAATTGCACTTTTGCTTCAAACTTAATAGAAAATTGCATCCAACTTGGAGGAATGTAAAAATTCAATTTCCTTAGAAGTCTTAACTTCTTTAATTTATGCAAACTTACTGTTTTTAACATTCTTGTTATCAAATTATTAATAACCAAGTTAGTAAATGAGATATTAATAACAATTAAACATTACAGATTAATCTATTTGTACTAGACATTGAAGGTAATTAAATAGTTCAATCAATCCTCATTGCATTGTGTGTTCATTCAGATTTATAAAAGTTGTGAAGAGCCATATAGATTAAGTGAGAAAGGAGACTTGAATGTAGCAAGAGAGAAGATTTATAAGTTCTGTGAAGGGCCATGTTTGTCTGAGACTAGATTGGTCCTTAGTTGCCTCAAAAAGATATACAGCCGCTTTACATTTTCTAACAAAGCAACCATACAAGACATCAGAGAAACAATTCATGATGGCTGTTTTGGCTTCCTTTTAGGTAATAACTACTATTCTTTCATATATACCACCCATGAATTTTCATACGTATAAATTCAAAAAAAAAAAGAGTATATTTTAAGCAAGATTTTAAAAACGAATCGAACTAATAGAACTAGAAGTTCAGAAGTTTAAAAAATCAACTAAGTTTTAATCGGAGTTGAAATTGATATAATAAAATAATATATTTATATATAAAATATATAATTTTTTAGAATAAAGTCATCTCTTTATTTTATTATTTTAAATCAGTTAATAATTAAAAATTAAATCGATTTGACTGATTAATTAATTTTTATTTTTTTTATTTTTGACTAATTATATATCTCTAATATGCGAAAATTTCTATTGAGATTGCTTTTTTTTTTTTGCCTAAGGCTTATTTTCTTTTTTTATTTGTTTTATACTAACTTTTTTCTTTTAAAGTTCACCAAATATCGAACGGTTGACTTTTCCTATATAAAATTCTGATACCATATCATAAAATTACTTCTCTAAAAGATTTAGACTAGACTAATAGTTAAAAAGATATAAGATAAATAGTTATATCTTTAATAACTAGAGCATTTTAGTATTCAATAAATCCTACTTAACTACCAATTCGATCTGATTCAGTTCTCAAAAAATGATTTTAACGTGAACTTTCTAACAAAAGACAAATATTCAAGTTTACGTTGTTGTCACTTTCTGTTACATTTTTTATTTTGAGTTAATGTATCTAATAAATATGAACATTTTAATGATCTGTTATAGACGTTTTTGGATAAATTTAAATACATTTATCCAATAATGTATAAAAAAAAGTAATAATAACAGATAAAAGATAACGAGAATAATATAAATTTATATATATAACCATATCGTATTAGAAAACCAGATGATATGAAATTGTTAATAATGATAAATTGGTATTGCATTGAAGCAGCTGATCGTGACTTGAATGTCATTAAGCACATGGAGAAGGAAGCTGATGAAAAAGAAAACAGAGGTTTGAAGGGTGCTAAAACCTGCAATGTTTTAATGGGGCTTGCTTTGATCCTAATGGCCCCTGCTCTATTACTCTAATCATAATTAAATAATAAGTGCAAATCAATTGTACTTTAATTTTAGTTTGATAGTACTAAATTAATTAGGGTAATAATATAATTCCACTGCTTATCCAAATGAGTGTGAGAGTGTTTTAAAGCTTGGAGTCGTCGAAAATGTTGTATCTGTGGATCACATGCATGAATCATGAATTCATGATTTCATGGTGTGTGTAGATTTTTATTTTTATTAAATTTGAGGAATGAACTATTATATTAAGTTATTGACTTGCAATCCTCAAAGATCTTACATACACTATTAAGCTAATGATGATATATTAAGTTAAGTATTAGAAATAAGAAATTAAATTAGAAAAAAAATTGTGTATTATTGAGTATATTTAAGTTGTCTAAAATAATCTAATATAGAAAAATATTTATAGGTGTTAAAAGAATTGTAATAATAAAAACGTAATATTTTATAATAAATATTTAAATATATTAAATAGTTTTAATTAATTTTAATTGATCATAATTATATTCTAACACTAAGTTTTATTCCAATGGATCGCGACGATCAAAATTAGAACAATTTTAAAAAAAAATTCATGAATAAATAAAAAATAAATAATATTTCCAAAAATAAAATATAACAACTTATATGTTTGTCTTATATACGGATCTCGTTTACCCTTGGTAGAAGTTGGAATTGTTGTTTAAATCAAGCCCTATATTTTTTTGTTTGTTGATTATAAAGTTGTGTTTAAATTAAGATGAAAAAGTATAAAGGAATAATGTTTTTTTTAACAACATAAACAATAAGTTAAAAAAAATTAATTTTAATTTTAAAAATTAAATTTTGAATTAATTAAGTGTAATCATAATTTTATATTTTTTTATTTTTAAATCATTTTTTTCAAACGAAATCACTTTTTATCTTTTTGTGCTGTCTTCCCAATTTTTCTAACTACTTGCTGTTCAAAACTTCGCTGTTAGGCATTTATAGTGTGCCACCGATCCGCCTACACAGATCTCTACTGCCGCCGGAAGGAGAGCTGTTGCGAGGTATTCGTCCGTTCGCGAGGTGCTTGCCCGGCCGCAAGTGCCGTTGTATCGCGTTACACATGCAGTCGTCGCAATTGCTATCTCGCAATCTTGTGCCACCGCCGCCTCTGTATCACGGTCGTCGTCTCGGTTTCTCTCACAACTACTATCTCATTATTTGTTTCTTATCAATTAAGTCAGATGTTTATTTTACTATGTATTCAAATGGTTCTTTTCATTCTAAAGCGGAAGTTTATTTGGATATACCATAGTATTTTACTTGATTTGCTTGATTCTGCATACACATGTTTCGTAGGTTTATTTTGTTATGTGGTTTAGATTAGATTTAGTTTAATTTTGCTTGAATTCAAGTTGGATTTGAGTTACGCCATTTAAACATAGTGTACGAATGGTATTTTGGTCAACTTGTTAGTTTGTTCTTATCAACTAAGGTGGATGTTTATTTTACTATGTATGCGGATGGTTCTTTTCATTAAGATGTGGATGTTTATTTGGGTCATAACATTTTGATGAACGAAGCAAAGCAACATGCGATGGAAGTGACAAAGAAATGACGCAGCGGTGTGGAAGCAAGGGCAGAAGTGCAACATTGGAATAACGGTAAAACAAAACCTCTGGCTCGGTGACGGTGTGACGTAACTTCGTGGCCTTCGAAATGGGCAGAGCAGCAGCGGGCGAAGGATGTGGAGAAGACA
Organism: Arachis hypogaea; assembly: GCF_003086295.3. NCBI lineage: Eukaryota > Viridiplantae > Streptophyta > Magnoliopsida > Fabales > Fabaceae > Arachis > Arachis hypogaea. The sequence goes on from NC_092039.1 coordinate 14,735,716, forward strand.
CGACTGCCGGCAATGACATAGCGACAATGGTACAGCGTCCGCGCAATGAAAAAACTGCGATTCTCCTCAGCGAGTGAGGGCAGCATTGAAAAGCTTTGTTTCCAGCGATAGAAAAAGCGGTGGTGAGATGATGCGGTAAAAAAATAGCGTTAATGTTAAGAGTAAGTAAAAACAGGGTTTAAGTTAAAAAAGAAGGTAAAATTAAAAATACAGTGAAATAATTATATTGGATGTTATTTTCATATTTAGTGGACTTGAAATGTAATTTATTATTCACAATGTTTATAATTTCTGTTGTCTACATAGTAAAATTAAATTAAGATTTATATTTTGATTTGTTAGTTGAACTTTCAATTATGTGTTGTATGTATGCGTTTTGTAATTTTGTAAAATTAAATTTGTTATTTTTATGCGTTGTTGAAAACAGATTTTTAGTACATTGTACTAGTTCTTTTTACTAGTTTAAAAATTGAAAAACTAAACCAAATTAAATCAATTAAATTCAGTTTGATTTGATTGATGAGTTAATCTCAAAGAAAAAAGTCAACAAAATCAATTCAATTAAATTCGGTATATGATTAGATTAAAATTTTTTTTATCAAAAGTTTAAAACTCAACCAATTCACAATACCGCAAACACCCTACTAAGAACTAATAGTATTGGAGAAAATTGATTTATATTATCAAGTTTTGCTAATAATAAGTGTACCAAAAATACTAATTTAAAATACCATAAATACCTCGCTTACATTTTAAACGTATTAAATGCATTGATAATAAATTGAAGGAATCAATTTTTTATTTTATATTTTGTTAACCAATATTCTTTGTCATAAATGATAATATATTTTAAAATAATAATATATCTAAGGGTAAAATATGTTTTTATTCTTAACAGTTTTAAAATTTTTAAAATTATTCCTAATATTTAATTTAATTTGATTATGTTCTTAAGGTTTGAAATAAATTTTAATTTTTTATTAAAATGTTAACAATAAAAAATTAGTCAAAATTTTTTTCAATTTTATCCTCAATTCAATCTATCTTTTAATACAAGAGTCTCTTTTAAATTTAAAATTTGAATTTTATGATTTTTTTAATTTGTCTGCTATTGAAATTTTTTTCTCAAATAATAAAAATTGAATTTTATTTTTTTATTATAAAAACTCTATATTATATTACAAAATTATTTATTTTAAAAATTCAATGTTGAAAAGTGAGTTTGGAGAGTTACGAGGGAACAGGGGTGTTCGCGGATCGGATATGGTCGAAAATTTGATCCGATTCGCACAATTTTCATTGGATCGGATCGGATATGATATCCACATTTTTTAGTGCCGGATATGATCTGATCCGATCTGCAAATGTGCAGATCGGATCGGATATCAGATATCGGATATATCCGCATGATTAAACCTTTTCTTTTTAATCATATTTCTATGTAAAAAAATTCAATAAAAATATTTTTTTATACTTTTAAACTTATTTATTCTTAAAATATTTTTAATCAAACTCTTTCTAAATAACAAAATAAAATAATACAATATATGAATAATAATTACTAACTAAAACATACAAACAAGTAAATATAACACCAAACATATATATATATTTATTTCTTTTTTAATTATTATTGTGCGGATCTGCAGATCTGCGGATCGGATACGCGGATGTAGAGCAGATATCCGCGATCCGATCCGATCAATTTACGGATCAGATCGTATCCGCAATTTTTGAATCGGATGCAGATATTTATCACAAATCTGCGGATACGATCCGATTTATGGACACCCTATAAAGAAAGAGAGAAGTTTCACGAAACTGAAATTTGGTGGCTAGAGATAATAATCTTATATCTGAGTATATTAATTCAATAAATTCTCATATTAGAAAGTTTAATTATTATAAGTGTCACTTCCACTACTTATACCAAAAGGGGATTTTATGGTGTTGATGATGAGTGTAAGCATGACATGCTTATATGTGGTGTCATGATAAGATGAAGACGCTTAGAGCTGAAAATAGATTTGAGTACCGGATTTGTAAAGGGATTCCATTGCTTTTATTTTGTTGTTTTGTAGAGATTAAATAATTAAGAGATAATCATTAAATTAGAGATGGTTAAATAATGGGTCAATTGATAGATTGAGCTGTGTAATATTGAGCAAAGATAAATGAAAAATAAGGAGAATTCCAAAAAAAAAAAAATAAAGAAAGTCCCAAAAATTCTAAGTAACTACACGAGGGACATCCGAACATGAACTAAATGTATGCTTTTTGAAATAATTTAAAGTCAGCAATTATTTTATTTTAATATTTGAATTTTATATTCTATAAAAATATTTTATTTTTGTAGTAATTAATAGTTTGTATTTATTTTTAGATTTTTTAAAATTTTTAAAAAATTAATTTTAATTAATATAATATATGATAAATTATTTAAGTAGATACAGTATAAATTATGAGTATATTAAATCAAACATAGTAATCAAACATAGACTCTTTCTCTCTATACTGACATTCATTTGATATTTCTCTGTACGTTTATATTCCACGAAAACTAAAGTTGATAAAATTATATAGTTTGAATAAATTTTGTAACACTATGAAAAATACATGGCTATTTATAAGTAAATTTAATTAAAAAGTTAATGCTACAATATTATTCAAATAAAACATATATTGTTGTTATATACACATTTTAATATTTTTTATTTAATTTAAAATTTTTACTGCTTATCTTATAATATATATTTTCATTTTTTTAGATGTTTTTAATTTATAAGTAAATTTAATTAAAAATATAATACTACAATATTATTCAAGTAAAAACTATATTATTATCATGTACATATTTCATTACTTTTTGATTTAGTTTAAAATTTTCACTACTTATTCTTATAATATATATTTTTATTTCTTTTAGATATTTATTAAAAATGTTTGGAATGAATACCACATTTATTAAAAATGCAAGTTCATGTCCCTTATGTAGTGGCTTGAAATTTTTTGGGACCTTCTTTATTTTTGTTGAGACCCTCCTTATTTTTCATTTATCTTAGATCAACATCACAGATCTCAGTCTGTCAATTGGCCCATTACTTAACCATCTCTAATTTATTGCTTACTTTCTAATTGTTTAATCCCTACAAAGTAACAAAATAGAAACAACGGAGTCACTTCACAAATTCCATACCCAAATCTATCTTCAGCTCCACGCGTCTCTATTTTATCATGACACCACATATAAACATGTCATGCTTACAACCAGCATCAGCACTATAGAATTTTCCTATACCAAAAACTAGAGAGTAACTTCTTTTTAAATACACTTTTCTAATTTACTAACAAACCTGTTATGTCAACCTAACTAATCACTAACTACAATTAATCTAATTTTTTACAATTAGTCTTTACCATCAATTTCAATACCTACAATTAGTTATTCAGTAAATACGATAGAGTCTTTCTCATGTAACACCCTTTCTTAAACTAGAATGATTTTTGTTTATCATTCTCAGCTTGGAATGACGTTTTTGAAATAGATTCACAACTAGAAAATGGATTAATACAGACAGATTTATAGACAGATTTAGTCTTTATTACAGACGGATTTTTGGTTACCGACGAAATTACCGACGAATTTTGTCCTTCTGTAAAAGCCCCGTCGAAAATTATTCACCGACGGATTTTTTTCCGTCGGAAAATTAAAGACGGATTTTTACCAGTTACCGACGGATTTTTCCTCTGTAAATTTTCTATCCATTTCCCAAAGGCGACGAACTTTCCGACGGATTTTCCGTCTGTAATTACAGACGGATTTTTCGACAGATTTTTCGTCTGTAATTACAGACGGATTTTTCGACGAATTTTTCGTCTGTAATTACAGACGGATTTTCTGTCTGTAATTTGAACCTTGGAAAATCATCTCACACTATAATTACAGACAGAAAATCTGTCTGTAAATCCGTCGGTAAAGTAAAATAGAATTTTTTTAAAATTTTTCCATTGCAAAATGAATACTTTAGGTTTATTTTTTAAATTTCCTCCATCAAACACACTGTAAATTGAAAAAAAAGAGGCCAAAAATCATATAGATAAACATAATATTCATTACATGATACCTATAAAATTGGATGTTATTTTTCAACATCATTGGCCAATATCTCACTATCTCAATAAAAAGATACCCAAAAAAATAAATCATTGACAGAACTATAACTATTTACATTACTCATTGACACTACTAGTTCCTTCATTTTCAACAATTTAAACAAACAAGATTTTATATTGATCCTATTCCTTTTAGATTGCATGATGGTGACTTGCTCAGAGCCAATGACAAATATACCTTCTGGATCTCCTTGTGGTTGTGTGTGGCCACTTCAAGTTAAACTCCACATCAGCATTGCAATATACAAGTTCTTCCCTTTGGTTTTCAAGCTAGCTAAGGAAATTGCAGCCAGTCTTTTGTTGAGTCGCAACCAGGTTCGCATTGTTGGAGCTAATGTAGCAAATCATCAACTAGAGAAAACCACTGTTCTCTTAAATTTGGTGCCTCAAGGAGTTAAGTTTGATGATACAACAGCATTCTTGATATACAAGAAATTCTGGCACAAAGAAATTCTCACTGATGCTTCCCTTTTTGGCACAAGAAATTCTGGCACAAAGAAAATCTAATGGCTTATTCAACCAGAAAAAGAATATATTTCAAGGTACCTAATTACTTTCATGGCTTATAAGGCAACTCGCGAAATCTTAAAAACCAGATCCTTGTGACATTGATTAATGGAAATATTGAGATAATATTCTATATATTCTATTTATTTTAATCAGCAAAGGGAAGAAAACACAGTTTGTATTGACACAGCTCTCTTCTTTATTTATAGAGTTTGCTGATATAGAAGCTGTCACAAAGCAGAGTTTCAAAAATTCATCCTTCTAAATGGTCTTCACACACACATCACAACTATACTAATATTTGGCAACTGAATTTGCCTTTCAATTGAAGGGCGCAATATAGATTTGCCTCAACAAGGACCTTTGCCTTCTTTGAATTTAGCTTGGACAAAATAGCTTCATCTACTAAGAAATTGCCTTCTCAATCATCTCTGCTCCAATAAATTCTGTGATTCCAACAGTAGCAGCCATGTTTGATGTTTCTTCTCTGCTTTGCTTGCTTGGTTTCTTCAATTTCATCTTTCTTAGAAGTTAGAACCCTGGTTTCATTCAAAATAGTAGAATTCATCTAATGTTCACATGGCATTTGTTAATGAGACTATGTGATATTATAAGTCAAAAGAAGAATGAGGGAACTGGCCTAGAAAACACTTTCATTTGGTACTCTTTCCATGTTCTCCAACCTTTACTTGCTTCTATATTTCCTAAACAAAAAAAAAAACAAAAGAAAAGAAAAGAAAACACTTTATTATATGATAGTTGTTATTTTAAGAACTTATGTTTGTTTTAACAACTTAAGTTAATCCTTCTGAACAAGTTATATATGAACATTTTTTCCAATAGAAACGGCTTATATCAGCAGTCTTGATTTGCATATACGCTGTTGGAAGACTTCCAGATTTACTTGACATCTATTTTACAATTTATATTACAAGAAGCACAATCATTAATCCCCTTCTCTCTCACCTCTTCCTCTCTTTCACAAAACAACAAAAGGGAAAGGGACAGAGAGCCTGTTCACTGCTTCAATGAACAAATGATTCTTTTCCTTTTGCTCAAGGGAACAGTATCCAGACCTTATTACCAAAACTCAACGAATCAGGCCAGACTCTGAAGAGAATATGGATCACTTAGTTTATTTATTTATTTTTTCATTAAATGCATGAAATTGAAAAAAAAACTGGACAAAATTGAAACCAAATTCAATACACTAAAGATGAAATTGAGACAAACTCTCACCTTTGGATAGCCCAGTAACGCATATAACAAGACCAGCAAAAGGAGCATTTAATCGAATATGTGGGGAGGATGAAACAGAAGACATTGGCTCCAATGGCTGCAGAGCTCTGAACGAAGACATATGTGAGGTCGACTACAACTGAGATGGAGTTTAATGTGACATAAACTGAAAAAGGAAATTGAATGCCACCAACCTGCAACATGCCTATGAAACATAGGATCTCCAAATTTCTGCATCCAGATGAAATCATCATACAGTGAGTGGTATACTGGATAATCTGCAGAATTCACAAAGAAACAAAGCTTGAGAATACATTTCAAAAGGAAAGAAAAATCAAATGGCTGTAGAAGACAGGGAGAACGCACGACATAACCATAGCCCCTAAGAGTGAAATCGCGAGACCAGTAGCACCGCTTCCTTTTAGTTCTGGCACAAAAAGACCCTTCAGAACTTCTTTAGCAACAGGTTTTGCATATCCAAGCTCAACAAAAAAAGCATGCAGTAATTGTAAATACTAGAAATGCAATCAAGAATTCAAGTTTTCTAACCTGTTTCAATAACAACATAGAAACGGGCTCATATTGTTGTTATATAGATAGATAGTACCTAATATAACATGCAATGACGACCATAAAGTTGTTCAGGATACAAATAATTCCCTGTCGTATAATAGCAGAGAAGAATGGAACACAGAAAACTACCCCATATTGCTGCTCACCGTTAGAAGAAAACTGGCAAATATATACACAAGAAAATCTGGTAAGGCATCTCCATCGACTAGATACGTGTCCCAGAGACGTGTGACAAGTGGAAGGGTATCTGGTTACATAAATCAGATATCAGATTAGGCAAAATCGTTAAATCATGCAAAATTTGTGTAGTTTATTAATTTTAGTTTTTCACCATCAGACTTCGAAGTGCTTGGGACTTGATATTAAATCACTTTAAGATTCATTTATGAAGCTTTTCATAATCAATAAGCACTTATAAAGACAAAATAGTAGTTCTCGGAGTAAACCTCGCGGATTAGAAGGCAGTTGAATCAGTAGAAAGCAAACTGAAGAAATTCTAGTCCCTGAAGCTCCATGTGGTTTGAAACAGGCTCTGGCACGGTTCAAAAGTTTCACTAGGACATATCATATTGTATTACTATTTTAGAGGCATGGTGAAATAATACAGATACAAACCACGTGCGATGATGAGGCATTAAGTTCGTGTAATTATACTTTTCCTAAGTAAGCTATTGCTCTGAACTGATAATCAAAGAAAAGGACACAAGAGGTCACAACCAAACTAACAATAGCAATACAAAAAAGTGTTCCAATCTCTCTCATTACAAGCTAACTTATCCCAAGTCAAGGGTAAGAACTTCCCATCTGCACCAATCAAAGACACCAAAAATTCTTTGGCACACAAAATGCATTGCCATAGCACTTTTTCTTACTTAGTTTAGCCGAAACCTTAAAAATCAATCAAGACCAAAACACCAAATGCTTCAACCTTGTGTACATACACCAAAGTTTCACCAAAAACTCCAAACATTCAATTCCAATTTTTTTACTTTGACATTTCTAGTAATTAATCGCTAACTAGCATACAAGTCTATAAAAAAAATCAACTGCTCATGGCTAGTCACATTACTTAAAGGAGTTCAAAATTGAAATTAGAATGTATCTACCTGCTCCATTTCGTAAATTAGAATGTTGCCAATCCATTACTGAGTTAATTTTGGCTCTTCTAGACAGCTCAGTTGGATACCTGATGAATAAAAATAGAAGATGTTATAATTTATTAAGTTATTTATTCTAATCTCTGTCACCCTAATCTGTCCTTTCAATGAACATACAGAAATGAGGGAAATGAACCCAAAATCGTATTTTACTAATGAAGAAATCTCCTGCATAAATCAGATTAAGTTACATAGGATTTAGAAACATCTTCACTGGTGGGGATCCTAGTTTTGAAACAAAAAGCAGGTCCTTGGAATCCATGCCGCGTGAACTGGAAAACTGTCCTGAAGACATACTCATATTATTATGGTGAACAAATATATTTATGTTTATATCACAAAACTGGAAAACCTGCATAGTGCAAAAATACTTAACCCATTTACAAAGCTCTTATCCTCCCTCTTTCTTGGCTATCATCCTACACTGTAAAAATGGAGTTACCAGAATCACTTGACTCAAGTTGCTTCAACGCCTAATGCGTTTTACCACTATTTGTGGGACCAACATGCAGGATAATCCTGCGATGTTTCCTTCTGGCCGGTGGATACCAAGTATGAGGGGAGCTAAAACAACCAAAAATCAATCATGAGGCTTCAGAACCATAAAATGATAAAATCAATATCAATGCCAGTGCAGCTTTTAACTTAATTATCAAATGATAAATATCAATTAAGAATTTCAGTAACGAATACAAAAGAGCATTATCACAAACAGGTTCCGTGCAAAGTTCCGAAACTAATGTAAAGAGAGCAGATTGAAAAGCAATGCAATGTAAGCTTACGTCAAGTCAGTGAAATCATTTCTGATGGCACCATGAGTAGAGCAAGTCCCCTCAAAGGATCTACAAGAACAAATAGCCACAAATAAAACAAAATCGATTCAGTGAGAATAAACTCCAATGTCAGCAAATTAGTTGAAACAAACAAAAACCCATCAACAGTTCTTCACTTACTCCTCCACATTAGCAACTGTAACACCCTCCAGAACCTCCCTAACACTGAGCTTATGAGATGTGGAATCAGTATCTGAAGCAACTACACCACATTCAGCAACACTCTGAACCCTCTCTGTTACTGATGCTTCAGGGTCAGCGCCATCATCATCAATCTCACCCTCCTCCAACTCTCCTTCCTCTTTATCATCATCCACAATCACCACCTCGCTTGCATTCTCCTTAACACCAGCAGACCCAGAAGATGATTGATTGGAAGACATGGCAGCACTGGCATTAACATTTGCATTCGAATCAACTAAACAGATGCTATTTCATATATTCTTCCCCGGTGGATATTACTCTAAGACAAAAACAGAATCATAAGGTTTAAAGAACAAAACAAAAAAGGGGTTAACAAAGAAAGAAAGTGGTACCTATGTGACGTTAAGATGAGTAAGTTCAGTGCAGAATGAGTCAAACTTAAAGCTGATATCAAATTATGAATTTTGAAATTCTGTGTTTTGTTTCTGGTAACTGTCTCAAGAACAAAAATCAGAGATAAAAATCACCTATTGCTGTGAAACACCCAGCACAGCTTTCAGTAAGACCTGTTACATCAAAATGAATACACAATCATCAACAATTTCATCTCTATTCAAAGACACTGAAAGATCAAATATCAAAGTTGATACCATATCCTTGTGATAATGTAGATCCACTAGTGGCCCTCATAAACTCCTCAACATGTCTAGGCGAAGGAGCAGCTCCTGATAACAAGATTCGAACTCGTCCACCTAATGCTTGTTTTGTCTACCAATTATTCAAACCAATAATGTATTAGCTTTTTAATTCAATCTTTCATGAGTTTTCTATCTTGCTAGTAAAGTATTGATTAAGTTTAAAGCATACCTTATCAAACAAAGGTGCTGCTTTGTATTGTGGAAGACCCTTCTCTAGATTTCTCAACTTGCTGTTGTTAGAGTCAAGATTAGTTTACATATGAATTGGTAATTAAAACTGTCAAAGAGATTAATTAGTGATACAAAATACTAGTTATATGCATAATGAAACAGTGGTAGTTTGGAATATATATATCCTTAATCAAATGCTGTGCTGCAGATTTGACTTGATATTCAACAACTCTGTCAATCAACAATTATATAATAAAGTTACACACTAGTATCACATGAATCACATGAATCACACAAAATATTGCATTTAGGTCAAAAAAGCTTCCGAATGCAGAAAAAATTCTTCAAAATCAGAGTAAATCCATAGATTCACGAAGCACAAAAGCAGAGTATGATAAACCTAGCTAAAACTGGCACAGAAAAATTGAGCCCTAAGGTTTATCACGAAGAACAGAATCACAAAATCAGGATATATATACCTGAAATTCGTGAGGGTTACGAGAAGAACCGAGAGAGCGAGTTGTTGAGATTAGATGGAAGAGGCGCCAGAGGGAGCAGACGCGATGAGAGCGGCGGCGGAGAAAGCTCTGCGACGATGGGAGTAGACACGATGAGAACAGTGACAGAGGGAGCTCGTGTGACACAAGGGATGATAGAGAGAGATCGTGCGATGCCAGCGGCGGCGGAACCGGCAGCGGCGGAAGCAGCTCGTGTGATGGAGAGAAGAAGCAATTGTACGACGGAGAGAGGAAGAAGCACATAAAGGTAGGTAGGAGTTGGCAGCTGTTTATTTGTGAATGGATTTCAGGAGAGAGGGGATAGATTAGGTGAAAGTTAAAATTTTCAGACGAAAAATTTTAAATTACAGACGGATTTTTCTGTCTGTAATAATTTAATAAAATGCAGCGTTTTGTCTATTTAATTACAGACGGATTTTCTGTCTGTAACCATTTCTTATGGAAAAAAAATAATTTTTTCGACGAAATTATCGACGGATTCTCATTTCCGTCTGTAATTTATGCTAATTCATTTTTTTTGTTTTCCGACAAAAAATCCCTCTGAAATTCCCTCTGTATTTCAGTAGGATAAAATCCGTCGGAAATATCCGTCTGTAATAACTAGTTTTCTAGTAGTGATTGGGGCTTAGTGCCTTTATTAGAATATTTGCTACTTAGTTGTTTGTTCTTGCCACTTATTCCTTACAATATGATAATCTATCTCTATGTGTTTTGTTCTTTCGTAAAACATTAAATTGGCTGCAATATGAAGAGCTGATTGATTATTACAAAAAATTGCAATTGGCCTCCTCAATTTCACTTTCAAGTCTTCTAAAATGTAGGTGATCTATCGTGCTTCTCAAGTTGCCATAGCTAGAGCTCTATATTCAGGTTCATTAGATGAACAAGCAACTGTATTATGTGTTTTGTTCTTTCATGATATATCGAATTTCCCATAAAAAAAATAATATCCTGATATTGATCTTCTTGTGTCAGGGCATGTCCTCAAACACTGTCTGAAAATCTAGTTGGTTCAAGATCAAATTCTGCTGAAACATCAGACCTAGTGATGGTTCTCCTTTGAGGTATTTTTTAAGACCATCAATCAAAGTTGCGAGAACCGGATCGGTCATTAAACTGATCAGATGACAGATTCAATAGTTCAATGGTCTAACTAAGGTCCAACTGAGGTTGAACCGATTTTATTAAATATATAATAAAATATATATCATTTATGCAAATATTAATTTATCCAAAGAAAAATTTAAATTTGGCCGAATTATGTATACACATTAATAATATTTGAGTAATAAAAAATAATGTTTATTATTTATGCAAATAGTAATCGGCTCAAAAGAAGTTTATTGTTTGGCCAAATAATAAGTATTACACACTTTTGTGTATTTTCTATTAATTATGCAATAAATAATCGGTCCAAAGGAAGATTATTATTTGGCCAATTAATAAAAAAATATGCAGTAATAAATAAGTTGCGAAGTTTAAGTTTTCATGTGCGCATTCAGTCAATCCAAAGAAAGGCTTAATGTGTGACAGGAATTTTGACAATATTTGATTACTGCAATGAGAGTATCACTTGCAGTTAATTTTTCTATCCAAAGATTGAAAATTAATGTCGTTCTAGATATCTCAATATGGATTTTTTTCATTATTTAACTAATATTTATTGCATATTTTTTTGTTCTAATCCAAAAACTATGACTTCATCTATCAATGTTTCTGCACAAATTAGCAGTATTCTTATGCTGAATGGTTCAAACTTTATGGATCTGTATATAGCTCTTCGAGAGGAGAAACTCACTTTTACTCTAGAAAATTTCAATGAGGTTAAAATAGAGAAGTGGGAGATATCCAATCTAATGAGCATTATGATCATGAAACGCTCAATTCCTGAGACATTTCGGGGCTCAATTACCAAGGATAAAAATGCAAAATAGTTCTTGAAAGATGTAGAAAAATTCTTTGCTAAGAATGAAAAGGTGGAGGCAAGTAGCTTTTTGAGCAAACTTGTCTCCATGAGGTATAAAGGTAAAGGAAACATAGGAGAGTACATTATGACAATACCTCATCTTGCTTCTAAATTGAAAGCACTAAAATTAGAATTTTCTGAAGATTTACTCGTGCATTTTATTTTGATCTCCCTTCTTGCACACTTTGGGCAATTCAAAGTGAGTTATAACACTCTGAAAGACACTTGATCCCTAAATGATCTTATATCTCACTGTGTGCAAGAAGAAGAGAGGTTGCAATAAGATAAGACTAAAAGTGCTTACATGGTTTCATCTTCTCAGTATAAAAGAAAGCGTGATACTACTGTGGATGCACCTTCTAAGCAGAAAAAGGCTAAGAAACAGGATCAAGTTTCAACCTATTTCTTTTGTAAGAAGGTGGACCACATGAAAAAGAATTGTACCAAATATGCTACTTGGCGTGTAAAGAATGGTATGATTCTTACTTTCGTTTGTTCTGAGACTAGTTTAAGTTATGCACCTGTTGATACTTGGATGGTAGATTTTGCTGCTATTTTATGTAAGTGTTACTATGCAAGGTTGCCTGTAGAGCCGATTGCCAAGTGATACTGAAAGATACATCTATGTGGCAGATGGTAATATAGTTGCAGTTGAAGCTATAGGAACCTTTAGATTATATTCCACGAGTGGATTTTACTTGGATTTATTTGAGACATTTAATGTACCGTCATCTAGACAGAATTTAGCTTTTATTTCTCGTTTTGACAAGTAAGGTTTTTTTTGTTCGAAAATAATAAAGTCAATCTCTTTTATAATTTGAATAATATTTGTTCTAGACGTTTGATGGATAATATATATAGCCTTGATTTGAATTCCTATAATAATGAAATACTACAAACAGGCATAAAACGAAAACTAAATGAGAATTCGACATCATTATGGCACAAATGTCTAGGTCACATATCTAAATAGAGAATTCAGAGGCTTTGTCAGATAGAATTCTAGGACCCAAAAGGAAAAAAGTACAAATGAAAGGAAATTAGGTGCCGAGCGAGCTAAAGATGTCTTAGAGCTGATACATACCGATATATGTTGCCCATTCCTTACTGTCGCTTGGAATGGACAACAGTATTTTATTAGATGATTACTCTCGTTATAGGTATTTATATTTAATTCATGAAAAGTCCCAAGCCTTGGATGCTTTGAAGTCTTTCAAAGCTGAAGTTGAACTTCAACTTGGAAAGAAAATTAAAGCTGTCAAATCTGATCGTGGTGGTGAATACTATCGAAGATATGACGGTTTAGATGAGTAACGTCTCGGGCCTTTCGCTCTTTTCCAAGAGGAGTGCGGTATTGTTCCGTAACACACGATGCCAGGCAAACCTAGCATGAACAGTGTCGCAGAGCGAAGGAACTGAACTCTTAAGGACATGGTGAGAAGTATGATTAGTCATTTTTCTTTGCTTGAATCACTCTGGGGAGAAGCCTTAAAGACCGCAGTGTACATCCTTAATAGGGTGCCAAGCAAAGCAGTTAACAAAACCCCTTATGAAATTTAGACTGGAAAAAGGTCCAGTATAAGTATTTGCACATTTGAAGATGTCCAGCTCAGGCGCGACCTTATAGGCCGAATGAAAAAAAATTGGATTGAAGAACAATTAGTTGCTACTTTGCTAGTCACGCCGAGCATTCACGGGAGTACAAGTTTTATAATCTTGCATCAAGGTCTTTTTTTGAAACGGAAAATGCGAGATTTCTTGAGGATATTGAGTTTGGAGGGGAAGAAAATATTAAGAATATTCCTTTTGATGAGGATTCTGTAACTGATAATGATTAAGTCTTTGTAACTATTATTATTCAAGATACAGTTATAGTATAAGAGTACAATGAGAATATCGTTATTGCTCAAGATGCTGCTATAGCACAGGAAAATAATGTGAATCCTCCCCTAATCCATACAACAAGCTCAACAACCTCAAGAAGTGCCATTAAGGAAATCCAATAGAGAAAGAAAAAGTGCAATTTCAGATGAATATGTAGTCTATCTCCAAGAACATAAAGATGTCATTGATTTGACAGAAAATGACTCAATCGATTTTCTTCAAGCCATGCAAAGTTCTAACTTTGAAAAGTGGATCGATGCCATGAAAGAAGAGATGAAGTTTATGGAAGACAATGACATTTAGAACCTCTTAGAATTACCTAAATGTTGAAACCAATTAGTTGTAAATGGATATTTAAAATCAAAAGGGATTCTAAGGGTAATGTCGAGAGATATAAAGTTCATCTAGTCGCTAAAAGCTTTACTAAAAAGGAAGGCATAGACTACAAAGAGACTTTTTCTCCGGTATCATCGAAAGACTCTTTTAGAATCATAATAGCACTAGTAGCCCATTTTGACTTGGAGCTACATCAGATAGATGTGAAGACAATGTTTTTCAATGGTGACATTGTTAATACGATGTATATGGTACAACCAGCAAATTTTGTATCAGGCGATTCAAAATCTATGGTTTGTAAGTTAAAGAAATCCATCTATGATCTCAAACAAATTTTCTGTCAATGGTATCACAAGTTTTATTAAGTCATTACCTCATACGGTTTTGAGGTAAATATTATAGATGAATGTGTGTACCGTAAGTTCAGTAGACGTGTCGGGTAGATACTTGAGCAATCCGGACATGGATCATTGGATAGCTGTTAAACGCGTAATACGTTATCTGAAGAAAGTAAAGGATTACATGCTTACTTATCGGAGATCAAAAAATTTGGAGATCATTGGATACTCTTATTCCGATTTCATGGCATATGGTTACGAAACTTTATCACTGAATTTCGTATAGTAGAAGACATTGAAAGGCTATTGAAGATATTTTGTAACAATAAGTCAGCAGTACTATATGAAGGTTGTGGTAGGCTTAGAGAAGGGGGGTTGAATCTATGCCTTCCTAGTAAGTTGCTATTTTGACCCTTTTTAATCAAAATTACAATTCTGATTCTGTTTGAACTCAGCAGCGGAAATTTATGAGACAATTTATTTTTGTCTCATGAAAATTAGAAAACAGAACTCAGCAGAGAAGAGAAAAGTGAACACCAGCATGTATCCTGGTTCGGTTGCCTTGTGCTATGCAACCTACATCCAGTCTCCTCCACAACTATGGAAAAATTTCACTATAGTTAACAGTATTACATACACCAATTTCACTTTCAAGTTCTAACCTAACTTGACATTGGCTATGCTAACACCTAACTATTCATTCTTAGTGCTAACCCAACTAAGAAAGGGATACCAAACATGTACAAGATACAAGACATAAACATACCTAAAGAAATCAGAAAATAACTCTAGGCTTTTCTCTCAAGTGTTTCACTTAGCCTTTTTCCACTCATGGCTTTTACTTGAGTTTTCTCACAATGCCTTTTCTCACAGAAATTACAGAGAGATAAACATAGAAAAGTACATTACAATTAGTAAAACATGAAGGAGATTGACTTCATCAACAGCCTCTTTTGCTATGTGAAAAACCAGCTTTGCAAACCTCTGATTTAGTTCTTCAGTATTGGCCGAATGCTTCTTTGATAGAGAGCATTATCCAAGTAGAGGAACTTCACAGGGAATACTTCACAGAACACAACTCTCAAACTCTGGTTTTTCTCTCCTTGCCTTTTAATGAACAGCAAGCTTCTTTTTATCTCCTTGCATGTTGCTAGGTTCTTCTTCCAAGGTCAACACCTTGAGCCTTGAGCTTCACCAACCCACATGTTCACTTTTCCTCTTTAATCCTCAGAGTAGAAACTTTCTCTCTGACTTCCTCATCTTGACCGAAAGCCACAAAGCAGTAACCATGGAAATCTTCTCATGGTCAACTTGATTTTAGCCATTGAAAAAACTAATTGGTCCCCAAGTATCACTTGTGACCGTAGATGTGAAGCAGAATAGGGTAGAGAACAACTTTTCCTTGAATGCCATTTTCGGATAGAGTAGAGAGTTAGGGAGAAGAGAAGAAGATTTGATGCAAGCAAGATGAGATGGATTACCTTTAACCTAAGCTTGATTTGGTTTGGATTTTCTGATTAGATTTTCATATGTCAAGCTTAGCCTTTCTCTCTCTTGCTTCTTTGGTATTTTGCTTGGTGAAGAAGCTCTTTCTCTTTCTTACTTTTCTGAAGATTTGATTTGACTTGGTTTGAGAGGAGAGGAATGTTGCTTTGGTTGGAGCAATATGGTGGGAATTGAAAATCAATTCGGGCTTGGATTAGGTTCTTCTCAAGTTCAGCCCGTTGGTGCCATGCCTTGCTTCTTTGAAGAGTTTTTGCTTGAGATGAATGATTTGGGCTTGTCTTTATTTTTGCTTACCATTCAGCCCATTAGCATATTTCATTTGTTTGATGTTGGGCTGCTGCAACACTTGTTTTTAGCCTACACCACTAATCAAAGATAATCAAAAAATAATTGTGTGATTAGCCCACTAATCAAATGTTTGTCATCATCAATTCTATTAATTAATTTCTTAACTCAACAATCTCCCCCTTGATGACAAACATGATTCAAGCAATGATCAGAGGAATTAAATTTTGAAAAAATTAGAGAACTTCCCTTTGATGTTTCTTGCTTTAGTGTTGCTCCCCCTTTCCTTTTCAAGATTAGCTCCCCCTAGATTTATGCTTTCTTCTTTATTCCTATTTTACATTGTACTTAAAGATAACACAATATAGAGCTGTACACAATTTTCTTGGCTAAGGGATATCAAGCAAACAACACTATATAGTCAGCCCAACATACATTAAGCTAAAACCAAGCTAAAATCATCAGCAAGTGAAATCATTGATAAACCCCATTTGTAGGGTTTATCTTGTGCTTGATTTAGGGAATTTTATAACCTTTTACCCACATTTATTCAATGAAATAGCATGGTTTTGTATATTCTCCTTTAATTGTGCTTAAGAGTGAAAACATGTTTTTTAGGTCTTAAAATAGCTAAATTTAATTCACCTTGATTCCATTAGATGCCATGATATGTTTGTTAAGTGATTTAAGGTTTAGGAGGCAAAGATTGGATCAAGGGAATGAAGAAAGAAAGCATGAAAAGTTGGAGAACTCATGAAGAAATGAAAGAACCGGAAAGCTGTCAAGCCGACCTCTTCGCACTTAAACGACCATAACTTGAGCTACAGAGGTCCAAATGATGCGGTTCTAGTTGGGTTGGAAAGCTAACATCCGGGGCTTCGAAATGATATAAGATTTGCCATAGTTGCAATACGTATAAGGACGCGTACACGCACTATACGCGTACACGCCGTTGGTGCACGTGATTCACTTCATGCAAACTCGTGGCTAGCGAATTTACAAGCCTTGTGGGCCCAATCCAACTCATTTCTGATGCTATTTAAGCCAATTATTGAAGAGGGATGAAAAAAGTTAGTTACCATTAGTTTAGTTTAGGTTAGTTTAGTAGTTAGAATTAGTTTCTAGAGAGAGAAGCTCTCATTTCTCTCTAGGATTAGGATTAAGATTAGGTTTAGTTCTTAGATCTAGGTTTCAATTCATGTATTCTTCTACTTTTACTTCTCAATTCTTTGTTGTTACATTCATCATTCTTCTACTCCTTTGTTGTAATTTCCTTTATGTTGTTCTTATACTTTGTTGTAGATCTACTATTGTTCCTTCCATTTTCTTTCAATTCAATAAGAGGTAATTAATAATAATTGTTCTTCTTTGCTTTTCTATTGTTGATCTCTTGCCTTTGTAGTTGGATCTCTTTTTAATTCTTGTAATTTATGTTGTTTACTTTTATTGCCTTTTATGTGTTTGTTGAAATGCCTCTTCTAGATATAGTATAGATTTTGTTCCTCTTGGCCTAGGTAGAGTAATTAGTGACACTTGAGTTATCTAATTCCTTTGTTGATTGGTAATTGGAGAGATTGCTAATTGGTTTGGAATGCACTAAAGCTAGTCTTTCCTTGGGAGTTGGCTAGGACTTGTGGCTCAAGTCAATTCATCCACTTGACTTTCCTTTATTTAGTAAGGGTTAACTAAGTGGTAGCAATGAACAATTCTCATCACAATTGAGAAGGATAACTAGGATAGGACTTCTAATTTTCATACCTTGCCAAGAGCCTTTTATAGTTGTTAGTTTATTTTCATTGCCATTTACTTTCATGCTTCTTATCCAAAACCCCAAAACACATTTCTAACCAATAACAAGACACTTTATTGTAATTCCTAAGGAGAACGACCCGAGGTTCAATACTTCGGTTTATAAATTTAAGGGTTTGTTACTTGTGACAAACAATCTTTTGTATGAAAGGATTATTGTTGATTTAGAAACTATACTTGCAACGAGAATTCATTTGTGAAATTCTAAACTGTCAAAAATCTAATCATCAAAATGGCGCCGTTGTCGGGGAAAAAGGTTATAAAAGGGTATAAAATCCCCTAAATCAAGCACAAGATAAACCCTACAAATGGGATTTATCAATCATACCCAAAAACAGCTAAAAACTACTAAAAAAATTATTGCTAAAATAAAAAAAACTATTGCAAACGCTATTGCTTTTACTCCCCCTTTTGTCATCAAGGGTGGACAATAAAGACCAAGCAACAAAAAAACAGTACTCTAAAACCTGCAAGAAAGGTTAGTGCACAGTTAAAATAACTTACTAAACAACCATAAGTGCATCAGTATTCAAAGTTATTACAGTCATCCAAAAAAAATTCCCTAAATCAAGCACAAGATAAACCCTACAAATAGGGTTTATCAACCTCCCCACACTTAAACCAAGCATGTCCTCATGCTTAAACCAAGAATGAAGTAAGGGTATGGCGTTTATTCAATGGAAACTAACTAAATACAATCTACCTATATGCAACTATCTATATGAATGCAATTGCTTGGTCAAAATAAATCAATTCCCAAGAAGCATATATGCACAAGGGCTAAGGACTAGCAAGTCTAATCCGCAATTGAATTGAGTTATTAAATATTTTTACAAACTTGCATGAAAGGAGATGACCATAGGTGGAGACATGTAATTGAGCATCAAACCCTCACCGGATGTGTTTGCACTCTATTCACTCAAGTATTTAGGGTTGATTCTCTTAATTCTCCCCTAATCATGCTTTCTAAGATTTGTTCTTCTTCTAACAATCAACATATATTTCATGCATGCATACATCTATCATGAGGTCTTTTCTTTTAGGTTGTAATGGGGTTAGGGTCAAGGTAGGATGCATATTTGGTCAAGTGAGCTTGAAGTTTGAATCTTTGATAAGCTTAGACTTTCCACCTAACCTATGACATCCTATACAATTTTAAAGCTAGCCTAACTATCCATTTCTCACTTTTTCACATGCTCATGTATCCATTTTCGTTTCACAACACATATGCATTGATTTTATTAAGCTACACTTTGCTTTGGGGCATTTTGTCCCCTTTTTCATTTCTTTCTCTTTTTTTTCTTTTCTTTCTTTTTCTATTTTTTTTATTCTTTTTCATATTATTTTTATTTTTTTTTCTTTTTCTTTTCTTTTTCTCATTTTTTTCTTTCTATATACAAGAAAATCAATGCATACGGTTTTACATTTGATCAATACATGAGCATATACCCGATTCCCAATATTTCCAATAATAATACAAAACTACCCCTTTTATTCACCCAATATCCCAAGGTTCCCACACTTGAATGATACTCACACACACTAGCCTAAGCTAATCAAAGATCCAAATAAGGACTTTTATTGTTTTCCGCTTTAAGGCTTGTAATGTGCTAAATTAAAGAACAAGTGGGTTAAGCGTAGGCTCGAATTTGCTAACAATGGAAGATAAAAGGTAAGGCTATCTGGGTAAGTGAGCTAAATAAAATGATGGCCTCAATCATATAAATGCATGAATACACAAAATAATGGACATATTGAATCAAACAAATCAAAGATTACATTCATAGAAAGAGAATAATGCACACAAGAAGGAAAATAAGTGGTTATAAGATGTAACCACACCATTAGGCTCAAAACTCACAATCTTGTGTTCTTAGCTCAAAACATGATCCACAAGATATATATAATTCAAGCAAGTTCTATGAAAAGTTTTCACTCAAATCAATTGGTGCCCTATAGATAGAATTCTTGAAAAAATTTCATTATTTTGACTAAGCTATTGTGTACATGTATGCAAAAAATAAGAAAATGAAACAAAAATCCTAAGAGACCTAAGAAAATATGAAATGCAAAAGTGTTGGAATTAGAAATTCGTCACCCAAAATCGCCGACCGGTCGGACGACCTCCCCATACTTAAAAGTTTGCACCGTCCTCGGTGCATTGAAGGATGAGCAAGGGGGTACAGCGAGCCTCCGGATTGCTGCGTGTTCTTAGTCTTGCTTCCATATTTGCTTGTGGTGCATTGTTCATGGAAAACAAAAATATAACACCATAAGAGGAGAAGATATAAGAGCAAGGAAGCATACATTGTTGGAATGAGGTAAATCACTAGAAATAAGTGAGTGAATTAGTGTGACATTGAGAAATATTAGGTTTGTGAATTCTAAATTGGGCGCCTTTTAGAACACACATTAGCATAGAAGTCATGTCACAAAAGAAGCATGTACATCACTTATCCTAGTGTGCTTGAGATGCTTTAAGTAAACTTGTAAGGTAAGACAAGCATTAGAGAAGCATGAAAGCATTCAAGTCAAACATATGTGGATGCATATGATCATGAAATACAATGCATTAAGGTAAATGCACAACATCCATCAAGAGGTTGCCTAATCACAGAGTAAGGCTCAAACCACATGGTGGCCAAATCATGTAATTCAAGAGGAGTTACAAGCTTGAAGGCAATTCTCATCACTTTGTATTTTCAAAAGGTAAGCATGAAAAATTCAAAACCAAGTAGTAAAATATAACCTCAATCATAGAATCCAACAAAGGCTATAAACATAATGATGTTAAGAAAACATCCCATTTTAATACTCAGCAACAATTAATGGTAAACAAGAATAACAATCCAACACTTACAATGAAAAGGAAAAAATGAAATGAAAACTAACTAAAACTAACTAATCGACTAACTAACTAACTAATTAGCTAACTAACTAACTAATAACTAACTAAAATAAATGGTTATCGATGGTGTTTGGAAGTGTTGAAGGAATGGTAGGAGGAGGGAAGAAGTAAGGATAAAGAAAGAAATGGAAAGAGGAGAAGAAAAGAAATGTGGTTGGAAGAAAGGGCATCCATGCGTAGGCACGAATGGCGCGCGAGCGCGGATGGTTGTGTAATGGATGCGATGCGTACGCGTACAGGGTGCGTCCACATCGATGGCTTATTCCGAGAGTGGTGCGTACGCGTCATGTGCGCGAGCACACAAATAGGTTTGTGCCAAAGGCACAACGTTGGCGCGGCGCAGGCACAACTCTCTGGAAAATGCATGGAATGTGGAACTTCTCAATCCACGCGTACGCGTGCATGGCGCGCGCGCGTGGATGGTCCAAAATGCTTGATGCACGCGTACGCGTGAAGTGCGCGTACGCATGGATGGTGCTCTGTTTTTCAAAATTTTTCTATATTTTTGCACCAATCCAGCATTCCAAACCTCCAAACAGCTATCATAACACCCTAAAACCTTATTTACCATGATAAAATACTAATTAAACTTCAACAAACTAATCAAAACATGAAATTAAACTACTTTTATCAATATGTACAAAAGAGAAAAAAATGAAAAGATATTACCATGGTGGGGTGTCTCCCACCTAGCACTTTTATTTATTGTCCTTAAGTTGGACTTATGGGGAGCTCCTCATCAAGGTGGTTTGTGCTTGTATTCATCTTTGAACTTCCACCAATGCTTGGACTTCCAATAAGCTCCATTCTTCAAAATTAATATTTCCAAGCCTTGATGGAGTTCTACACACACCATGGGCGCCCAAAGTTGATCCTCATGTGTTCCCGGATCCCATATTTTGTTTTCACACCCATCTCCAAGTTGATTATCATTAGTCCATGTGGGTGGTGAGCAAGGTGAATTCTCAACAAAGTGACCAAACATCCTTCTAGACCCATGTACTCTAGTTATACACCAACATTTGCTATCAAGCTTTTGACATGTGACCATAATGAACCTAGAATGATGCCTCCAACCACTAACCATCTCCTTTTTACTCTTAAAGCCACTAATTTTTCTAAGTTGACCATCCGTCTCAAGCAAACCATATTCAAGGGGAATAACAAAGCTTAAGTATAAGGAATTTACCCACTTGAATGAGAGAATGGATGGTGGTGGCTTGGGGAGAGGTATCTCCAATGTGCTTGCAAGCTCTACTCCCTTGTTTGCTTCTTTGTCAATCTCCACCTCTTCATAAAATTCTTCATTCTCAATCCTTTGTTCATCAACTTCATCTAACTCTTCTCCATCACTCAAGTCATAAATGGGAGGTTAAGAGAAATCTACCTCCACATCACTTTTAAATTCATTGGGAGAAGGTTCTTCAAATTCAAAGAATTCTTCACCAAGAAGATTGGATGTATGATCTTCATCACCAAGGGAACTCAATTCTTGCTTCATTCTCTCCAGGTCTTCATATAGAATATGCCTTGGAGGTTGTGCACATTCCTCCTCAACATCAAATTTACTCTTCTTGGAGGGATTTTCTTTGATTTTTGCTTCCCATGGAAGTTCCGCATCTCCTAAGTCTTCAACCACTTCTTCCTTTTTTTCAATAATCATAGGCTTCTCCAATTGTTCTAATACAAAGTGGCATTCCTCATTTTCCTTCGGAGTTTCCAATCTCTCCTTCATGCTATGCTCTTTAATCGATTCCCCACATGTGACCATGGGAGTACTTTGAGTGCTCAAGCATTGGGAGGCTAAAATGCTTACTACCTTGGCCAAGGTAACCATAAATTCTAGTGTCTCCCTTTGCATTTCTCCTTGCCCTTGAAGTATAAGGCTAAGGATTTCATCCATTGAGGATTGGGGTGGAAAAGAAGGTTCATTGTCTTGGAGAAAAGGGCTCATTATAGGAAGGTGGTTCTTCTTGGTAAGGTGGTGGTGTATGTTGAGGTGGTTCTTGGGAGTAGTAATCTTGAAATTGTGGTTCCATGTATGGCTCATATGGTTCAAAAGGAGGTTGGTATGGTGGGTAAGGATCATGGTCATATGGAGGTGTTTGTTGAAAATAGGCTTGTGAGTGTGGTTGAGGGTCATGTTGAGGATATGACTCATAGGCATATGGTGGTGGTTCTTGAAAGTTACAACGGGATTCACCATAGCCATTAGATTGGTATGCATCATAGAATGGCTCTTCTTCATAGTGCATTGGTGGAGGTTGTTGCCATGAGGATTGATCATATGCATATGGCTCCTCCCACCTTTGGTTATCCCATCCTTGATACACATTCTCATTGTAGTTCTCATCACCTACAACATAATTGTAACTACACTCATAGCCAAAGTGAGAATTCATGATAGCAAGAGAGGGCAAAAACAAAAAAATAGTAACAAATAAAGAGAACAAACTAAAAACTAACAAAGAGGCAAAAAGCAAACATATTTACAATATTCATATATATACAATAACCAATAACACAACACCATTGCAATTCCCCGGCAACGGCGCCATTTTGATGAATAGATTTTTGATGGTATAGAATTTCACAAATGAATTCTCGTAGCAAGTATAGTTTCTAAACCAATCAATAATCCTTTCATACAAAAAGTTGTTTGTCACTAGTACAAACCCCTAAAATTTATAAACCGAAGTATTCAAACCTCGGGTCGTTCTCCCTAGGAATTACAATAAAGTGTCTTGTTATTGGTTGTGAGTTATTTTGGGGTTTTGATAAGAAGCATGAAAGATAAATGGCAAGAAAGTAAACTAAGGCCTAAAAAGGTCTTGGCAAGGGTTGGTGGTCAAGGATCTCTATCCTAATTACTAACCACAATATGAGAATTGGCAAGGATTAATCTCATTAAATCATCCTCTAACTAGTAGTAAAGGAAAGTCAAATGAGCTATATCAATCCTAGTCCATAAGTCCTAACTCTCCACTAATTCAATTAGTGAGAACTAGAGTCAATGGATCCCAATCATCAATTACTTGGACATTAGTAACTCAAGAGATCCTAAGTTACCTTTCCAAACCAAGAGTATAAAATTCTACTCTAAAATCCAACCAAGCATTTCATCAAACACTTGGAAGGCATAAAAGGAAAACATAGTAAAATTGCAAGAAAAGTAAATCTACACTACTCAATTGCAAGGAATTAAACAACAACAAATCAAATGAACACAATTATTATGAATTACCTCTAATTAAATTGAAAGAGAATAGGAGGAACAAAAGTAGATCTACAACAAAGTATAAGAACAACATAAAGGAAATTACAACAAAAGAATAGAGGAAGATGAATGTAACAACAAAGAATTGAAAGGATGGAAGTAGAAGAAGATGAACCCTACAAAAGGGGTTTATCAATCATACCCAAAAACAGCTAAAAACTACTAAAAAAATTATTGCTAAAATAAAAAAACTATTGCAAACGCTATTGCTTTTACTCCCCCTTTTATCATCAAGGGTGGACAATAAGGACCAAGCAACAAAAAAACAGTACTCTAAAACCTGCAAGAAAGGTTAGTGCACAGTTAAAATAACTTACTAAACAACCATAAGTGCATCAGTATTCAAAGTTATTACAGTCATCCAAAAAATCAAGCAGTAGCAAAAAAGAACAGAGTGTATCAGGCAAAATAAAGCTGCATCAATAGTTTTCATGAGACAAATACTAGGCATCAGACTCATTTCCCTTCGAGTTAGCTTCTTCTTCAACATCAGTGGCTGGATCTTCATCCTGTTGAAGGTTATCAATGTATGTCATGAAAACCGCCACTCTATCCCTTGATTTCCTTAGGAAATTTTCATGTTTGCTTGCTAGCTTCCGTTGCTCCTTGCTCAGAGCAATTAGGTGGTTGGATTGGGAGACAAACTCCTGAACAACGTCCTTGACAACATTCAGCAGAATGGATTTCTTTCCAGTAGAGACTGACGTGTCCTCGGTGGAAGGAGGAAGAGAGTCCTTTGGATTGTACTTTTCATCTTCATCATCCAAAATCACTCTTTCAGATCGAGTAGGTCCTTTTTGCTGTTTCATTGCACCACCTCCCTTTAGATATGAATGTCTATTTTCATATTTCTCATTGGTCAAACCAACACCAAAATACTCAAAAATACATGTTAGAAACATGCCATAAGGAAGTGCTTTGTCCTTTTCACTTCTAACAGAATCAAACATGTATCTAACCATCAAATATGCAAATGAAATTTCAGTTTTGGTGAGAATGGCATATAAAACAAGAGTGTCAGTGTATGAAACCCTTTGATATGAACCACTTTGAGGAAGTATAATGTGGTTGACCATTCGGTGCAACTGAGCACGTTCATATCCTAGGGCTTTGTGAGTGGGTGTAATGCCATCAATTAAGGAGACATGTTCACAGATACTAGCTAGGGCATCATTGTATGAAACACCAACTCCTTCATCCCACTTAACTGAAGTGTAAGCACAAGGCCCAATATCAGTATACTTCAAAGCATTACTGATAGTCTCATTGTATAAAACTATATCTCGGCTCTTTACATATGAGTGAGCAGTGCCTTCATGATAAGTCATATTGGCATAAAATTCTTTGACCAACAAGGGATAAACAGGCTTTTTGATATCAAAAAGATGATTCCAGTCCAGAAAAGTCAAGTTATCAACAAAAGAAAAACCTTTTCTTTTCAAAGATTGCAGATCAGCTAGAAAAGAAGGACACAGGGTACGATACTGGATAACCCCTTCATAAAAATTATTGTTCATGGCAGATTTGAATCTATAAGGGGGTTATAGTTCGAATGAGAGGTCAAAAAGTGAGCTTTGTGATCAAATGGCCCAATATCAGGTTCACTAACTGATTTGAGAGGAACTCGAGTTTTACCTCTCTGTGATCGCACAGGAACTGACCTTGCCCTGGGTTGTGGTGGCTCGGGAACAGGTTCCTCCGTCCCTGGACGCTTCCCTTTGGATGAGGATGGCTTTGCAGAACCAAGTTTTGAGGAGCCAGGCTTGGAAGGTGTGGCCTTTGGCGGTGGCGTCGGCTTGGCTGAGACAGGGATCCTTGGCGTGGTCTTGGTTCGGGCCATGGGACTAGAGCGAGGAGGAGAGGTAGGAGGAGAGGGTGAAGGCGTGAAGGTTCGGTCTTGGGAGCGAGTTGCAGGTTTGGTGGAGTGCTTGAATATTTTCTTACGAGAAGGTCTTGTAGCCAGGGTTTTCGTCCTCATTTGGTAATATTTAGGCTTTTGATGGAAGACAAGCAGTAAAGAGGGCCGGAAGAAATTGAAAGGTTTGAGGAGAAGTTATGAAGGGAAGAGAGTGAGTGTTGGTAATCGTACCCAAAAGTGAATTTTTGATGAGCGGATAATTATTACGCTTTTTGGCATTGTTTTTAGTATGTTTCTAGTAGGATTTAGTTAGTTTTTAGTATATTTTTATTAGTTTTTAATTAAAATTCACTTTTCTGGACTTTACTATGAGTTAGTGTGTTTTTCTGTGATTTCAGGTATTTTCTGACTGAAATTGAGGGACCTGAGCAAAAATCTGATTCAGAGACTGAAAAGGACTACAGATGCTGTTGGATTCTGACCTCCCTGCACTCGAAGTGGATTTTATGGAGCTACAGAAGCCCAATCGGCGTGCTCTCAACGGTGTTAGAAAGTAGATATCCTGGGCTTTCCAGCAATATATGATAGTCCATACTTTGCCCAAGATTTGATGGCCCAAACCGGCGTTCAAAGTCACCCTCATAATTCCCAGCGTTAAACGCCGGAACTGGCACCAAAGTGGGAGTTAAACGCCCAAACTGGCACAAAAGCTGGCGTTTAACTCCAAGAAGAGTCTCTACACGAAAATGCTTCAATGCTCAGCCCAAGCACACACCAAGTGGGCCCGGAAGTGGATTTTTCTGTCATTTACTCATTCCTGTAAACCCTAGGCTACTAGTTCTTTATAAATAAGACCTTTTGCTATTGTATTTTCATCTTGAGATCTTTGAATCTTTTGATCACTGGGGGATGGCCTCACGGCCATGCCTAGACCTTGTTCTTATGTATTTTCAACGGTGGAGTTTCTACACACCATAGATTAAGGTGTGGAGCTCTGCTGTACCTCGAGTATTAATGCAATTACTATTGTTCTTCTATTCAATTCAGCTTGTTCTTATTCCAAGATATTCATTCGCTCTCAAGAACTTGATGAATGTGATGATTATGTGACGCTCATCATCATTCTCACTTATGAACGCGTGACTGACAACCACTTCCGTTCTACAAGCAAACAAGGCTTGAATGTTTATCTCTTGGATTCTTTAATCGGAATCTTCGTGGTATAAGCTAGAATTGATGGCGGCATTCAAGAGAATCCGGAAGGTCTAAACCTTGTCTGTGGTATTCTGAGTAGGATTCAATGATTGAATGACTGTGACGAGCTTCAAACTCGCGATTGTGGGGCGTTAGTGACAGACGCAAAAGAATCACTGGATTCTATTCCGACATGATCGAGAACCGACAGCTGGATAGCCGTGCCGTGACAGGGTGCGTTGAACATTTCCACTGAGAGGACGGGACTGTAGCCATTGACAACGATGATGCCCAACATACAGCTTGCCATGGAAAGGAGTAAGAAGGATTGGATGAAGACAGTAGGAAAGCAGAGAGACGGAAGGGACAAAGCATCTCCATTCGCTTATCTGAAGTTCTCACCAATGATTTACATAAGTATCTCTATCTTTATCTTTGTGTTTTATTCATATATCATCCATAACCATTTGAGTCTGCCTGACTAAGATTTACAAGGTGACCATAGCTTGCTTCATACCAACAATCTCCGTGGGATCGACCCTTACTCGCGTAAGGTTTATTACTTGGACGACCCAGTGCACTTGCTGGTTAGTTGTGCGAAGTTGTGTTTATGCCATGGTATTGAGCACCAAGTCTTTGGGGCCATTACTAGGGATTATTTGAGTTGTGAAAAGTAGTGATCACAATTTCATGCACCAAGTTTTTGGCGCCGTTGCCGGAGATTGTTTTGAGTATGGACAACTGACGGTTCATCTTGTTGCTTAGATTAGGTATTTATCTTCAGAGTTCTTAAGAATGAATTCTAGTGTTTCAAGGAGATGATCTTATCATCACCAAAGCTGATTGATTTTCATCAATTTAGCTCTTGAATGCAATGTCCTGCTGAAGCTTGGCTATCCATGTCTAATTCCTTTAGACTGAAGCTTTAAACTAACATTGCATGATTCCTAGAATTCTCATTAAGAATTTTGATACCTTTATTTTCTTTTCCACTTAATTTTCGAAAAAACCAAAAAAAAATTTTACAAAATCATAAAAACCAAAAATATTTTACGTTTCTTGTTTGAGTCCAGTGTCTCATTTTGAGTTTGGTGTCTTGCATGCATTGTTTATTTGATCTTGGTTCTATTTTCAAGCCAATAATACAGGGAACTGAAGATTCAGTACATGCAACAGAGAAATTATACAGAAAAAGCTGGGCGTTCAAAACGCCCAGTGAAGAAGGAAAAACTGGCGTTTAAACGCCAGCCAGGGTGCCTGGCTGGGCGTTTAACGCCCAAAAGGGTAGAGCTTTGGGCGTTAAACGCCAAAATGTGCACCATTCTGGGCGTTTAACGCCAGGATGGCACAAGAGGGAAGATTCTGTTTTTAATGCAAATTTTTTTCAAGTTTTCAAAGTTTTTCAAAATCAAATCTTTTTCAAATCATATATTTTCAATCAAATGTTTTCAAAATCAATTTCTTTCCTTTTTCAAAAATACTTGCTATCAATTAATGATTTGATTCAACATCTCAAGTATGTTGCCTTTTCTGTTGAGAAAGGTTTAATGTTTGAATAATATCTTTTCTTGTTAGCCAAGTCATTAATTTTCAAAATCAAATCTTTTTAAATTATTTTTCAAATCATATCTTTTTCAAAAATAGTTTTCAATCATATCTTTTTAATTTCTAATTTCAAAATCCTTTTCAAAAATCACTTGATTTCTTTTTCACTCTTGGTTTTCGAAAATCAATTAGTGTTTTTTCAAAATATTTTTAAAATCTTTTACTTAATTTTCGAAAATTTCTTCCCCTCTTCTCACATCCTTCTATTTATGGAGTAACACTCCTCCTCAATGCACAATTCGAACTCTATCTCACTAAGTTTGAATTCTTCTACCTCTTCCTTCTATTTTTCTGTTCCTCTGACACCTCAAGGAATCTCTATACTGTGACATAGAGGATTCCACATTTTCTTATTCTCTTCTCTTTCATATGAGCAGGAGCAAAGACCAAAGCATTCTTGTTGAGGCTGACCCTGAACCTGAAAGGACCTTGAAGCGAACGCTAAGAGAAGCTAAGGCACAACTCTCTGTAAAGGATCTAACAGAATTCTTCAAAGAAGAAGAACCCATGGCAGCCGAAAACAACAACAATGCCAACAATGCAAGGAAGGTGCTGGGTGACTTTACTGCACCTACTCCCAACTTCTATGGGAGAAGCATCTCTATCCCTGCCATTGGAGCAAACAACTTTGAGCTTAAGCCTCAATTAGTTTCTCTAATGCAACAGAATTGCAAGTTCCATGGACTTCCATTGGAAGATCCTCATCAGTTTTTAGCTGAGTTCTTGCAAATCTGTGACACTGTCAAGACTAATGGGGTTGACCCTGAGGTCTACAAACTTATGCTATTCCCTTTTGCTGTAAGAGACAGAGCTAGAATATGGTTAGATTCACAACCTAAAGAAAGCCTGAACTCTTGGGAAAAGCTAGTCAATGCCTTCTTGGCAAAGTTCTTTCCACCTCAAAAGTTGAGTAAGCTTAGAGTGGAAGTCCAAACCTTCAGACAGAAGGAAGGAGAATCCCTCTATGAAGCTTGGGAAAGATACAAACAATTGATCAGAAAATGTCCCTCCGACATGCTTTCTGAATGGAGCATCATAGGTATTTTCTATGATGGTCTCTCTGAACTGTCCAAGATGTCTTTGGATAGCTCTGCTGGAGGATCTCTTCATCTGAAGAAGACGCCTACAGAAGCTCAAGAGCTCATTGAAATGGTTGCAAATAACCAATTCATGTACACTTCTGAAAGGAATCCTGTGAACAATGGGGCAAATCAGAAGAAAGGAGTTCTTGAGATTGATACTCTGAGTGCCATACTGGCTCAGAACAAAATATTGACTCAGCAAGTCAATTTAATTTCTCAAAGTTTGTCTGGAATGCAAAATGCACCAAGTAGTACTAAGGATGCTTCATCTGAAGAAGAAGCTTATGATCCTGAGAACCCTTCAATGGAAGAGGTGAATTACATGGGAGAACCCTATGGAAACACCTATAATTCTTCAGGGAGAAATCATCCAAATATCTCATAGAAGGATCAACAGAGACCTCAACAAGGTTTCAACAACAATAATGGTGGAAGAAACAGGTTTAGCAATAGCAAGCCTTTTCCATCATCTTCTCAGCAACAGACAGAGAGTTCTAAGCAGAGCCACTCTGACTTAGCAACCATGGTCTCTGATCTAATCAAAACCACTCAAAGTTTTATGACTGAAACAAGGTCCTCCATTAGGAACTTGGAGGCACAAGTGGGACAGCTGAGCAAGAGAATTACTGAACTCCCTCCTAGTACTCTTTCAAGCAATACAGAAGAAAATCTAAAAGGAAAGTGCAAGGCCATCAACATGGCCGAATTTGGAGAGGATGAAGAGGCAGTGAGCGCCACTGAGGAAGACCTCAATGGACGTCCACTGGCCTCCAATGAGTTCCCCAATGAGGAACCATGGGAATCTGAGGCTCACACTGAGACCATAGAGATTCCAATAGATTTACTTCTGCCATTCATGAGCTCTGATGAGTATTCTTCCTCTGAAGAGGATGAGTATGTCACTGAAGAGCAAGTTGCTAAATACCTTGGGGCAATCATGAAGCTAAATGACAAGTTATTTGGTAATGAGGCTTGGGAGAACGAACCTCCTTTGCTCGCCAAAGAACTGGATGACTTGTCTAGGCAGAGATTACCTCAAAAAAGACAAGATCCTGGGAAGTTTTCAATACCTTGTACCATAGGCACCATGACCTTCAAGAAGGCTCTGTGTGACTTAGGGTCAAGTGTAAACCTTATGCCTCTCTCTGTAATGGAGAAGCTAGGGATCTTTGAGGTACAAGCTGCAAGAATCTCACTAGAGATGGTAGACAATTCAAGAAAACAAGCTTATGGACTTGTAGAGGATGTTTTGGTGAAGATTGAAGACCATTACATCCCTGCTGATTTCATAGTCCTAGAGACTGGGAAGTGCATGGAGGAATCCATCATCCTTGGCAGACCCTTCCTAGCCACAGCAAAGGCTGTGATTGATGTTGACAGAGGAGAATTGATCATTCAAGTGAATGAAGAATCCTTTGTGTTTAAGGCTCGAGGATATCCCTCTGTCAACATGGAGAGGAAGCATGAAGAGCTTCTCTCAAAATAGAGTCAAACAGAGCCCCCACAGTCAAACTCTAAGTTTGGTGTTGGGAGGCCACAACCAAACTCTAAGTTTGGTGTTGAACCCCCACGTTCAAACTCTAAGTTTGGTGTTGGGAGGTTCCAACATTGCTCTGAGTATCTGTGAGGCTCCATGAGAACCCTCTGTCAAGCTACTGACATTAAAGAAGCGCTTGTTGGGAGGCAACCCAATGTTATATTTTCCTTTGTTATTTTATGTTTTCTGTAGGTTGATGATCATGGGAAGTCACAAAATCAATTGAAAAAGCAAAAACAGAATGAAAAACAGGAAGAAAAACAGCACACCCTGGAGGAAGATCCTGCTGGCGTTCAAACGCCAGTAAGGGTAGCAGTTAGGCGTTTAACGCCCAGTCTGGCACCATTCTGGGCGTTTAACGCCAGAAAGGGGCACCAGACTGGCGTTAAACGCCAGAAAAGGGCAAGCACCTGGCGTTAAACGCCAGAAATGGGCACCAGCCCGGCGTTTAACGCTAGAATTGGCATGAAGTGCATTTTTGCACGCCACCTGGTGCAGGGTTGAATTTTCCTTGACACCTCAAGATCTGTGGACCCCACAGAATCCCCACCTACCCCACCACCCTCTCTCTTCTTCACCCATTCACCAATCACCTTAACCCCTCACCTATCAAATCCCATCTTTCTCTTCACCACTCACATCCATCCTTCATAAAACCCCACCTACCTCACCATTCAAAATTCAAACCACTTTCCCATCCAAACCCACCCATAATGGCCGAACCCTACTCCTCTCTTCACCCCTATATAAACCCATCTTCACTCCTTCATTTTCACACACCCTAAACACTACTTCTCCCCCCTTTGGCCGAACCACAAAGCCACCTTCATCTCCTCCATTTCTTCTTCTTCTACTCTCTTCTTTCTTCTTTTGCTCGAGGACGAGCAAATCTTTTAAGTTTGGTGTGGTAAAAGCATTGCTTTTTGTTTTTCCATAACCATTTATGGCATCCAAGGCCGGAGAAACCTCTAGAAAGAGGAAAGGGAAGGCAAAAGCTTCCACCTCCGAGTCATAGGAGAGGGAGAGATTCATCTCAAGGGTGCATCAAGACCACTTCTATGAAGTTGTGGCCTTGAAGAAGGTGATCCCCGAGGTCCCTTTCAAACTCAAAAAGAGTGAATATCCGGAGATCCGATATGAGATCCGAAGAAGAGGTTGGGAAGTTCTTACCAACCCCATTCAACAAGTCAGAATCTTGATGGTTCAAGAGTTCTATGCCAATGCATGGATCACCAAGAACCATGATCAAAGTGTGAACCCGGACCCAAAGAATTGGCTTACAATGGTTCGGGGGAAATACTTAGATTTTAGTCCGGAAAATGTAAGGTTGGCATTTAACTTGCCCATGATGCAAGGAGATGAACACCCTTACACTAGAAGGGTCAACTTTAATCAAAGGTTGGACCAAGTCCTCACTGACATTTGTGAAGAGGGCGCCCAATGGAAGAGAGATTCAAGAGGGAAGCCGGTTCAATTGAGAAGGCATGACCTCAAGCCCGTGGCTAGAGGATGGTTGGAGTTTATCCAACGCTCAATCATTCCCACTAGCAACCGGTCCGAAGTTACTATAGACCAGGCCATCATGATTCATAGTATCATGATTGGAGAGGAAGTGGAAGTTCATGAGGTTATAGCCCAAGAACTCTATAAGGTGGCGGACAAGTCCTCCACCTTGGCAAGGTTAGCCTTTCCTCATCTCATTTGTCACCTCTGTTATTCAGTTGAAGTGGACATAGAAGGAGACATCCTCATTGATGAGGACAAGCCCATCACTAAGAAAAGGATGGAGCAAACAAGAGACCCCACTTATCATGAAATCCCTGAGATACCTCAAGGGATGCACCTTCCTCCACAAAACTATTGGGAGCAAATCAACACCTCCTTAGGAGAATTGAGTTCCAACATGGGACAACTAAGGGTGGAGCACCAAGAACATTCCATCCTCCTCCATGAAATTAGAGAGGATCAAAGAATCATGAGAGAGGAGCAACAAAGACAAGGAAGAGACATTGAGGAGCTCAAGCACTCCATAAGACCTTCAAGAGGAAGAACAAGCCGCCATCACTGAGGTGGACCCGTTCTTTAATCTCCTTGTTCTTTATTTTCTTGTTTTTCGAATTTTCATGCTTATATTTATCCATGTTTGTGTCTTATGATCATTAGTGTCTTAGTGTCTATGCCTTAAAGTTATGAATGTCCTATGAATCCATCACCTCTCTTAAATAAACAATGTTCTTAATTGAAAAAGAGAAGAATTGCATGAATTTTGAATTTTATAACAGATTAATTATTTTGATGTGGTGGCAATACTTTTGTTTTCTGAATGTATGCTTGAACAGTGCATATGTCTTTTGAATTTGTGGTTCATGAATGTTGGCTCTTGAAAGAATGATGAAAAAGGAGACATGTTACTGAGGATCTGAAAAATCATAAAAATGATTCTTGAAGCAAGAAAAAGTAGTGAATACAAAAAAAAGAAGAAAAAGAACGAAAAAAGGGGAGAAAGAGAAAAAGAAAGAAAAAGAAAGAAATAAAGTTGTGATCCAAGGCAAAAAGAGTGTGCTTAAGAACCCTGGACACCTCTAATTGGGGACTTTAGCAAAGCTGAGTCACAATCTGAAAAGGTTCACCAAATTATGTGTCTGTGGCATGTATGTATCCGGTGGTAATACTGGAAGACAGAGTGCTTTGGGCCATGGCCAAGACTCAATAAGTAGCTGTGTTCAAGAATCATCATACTTAACTAGGAGAATCAATAACACTATCTGGATTCTGAGTTCCTAAAGAAGCCAATCATTCTGAATTTCAAAGGATAGAGTGAGATGCCAAAACTGTTCAGAGGCAAAAAGCTAAAAGCCCCGCTCATCTAATTAATACTGATCTTCATAGATGTTTTTGGAATTCATTGCATATTCTCTTCTTTTTATCTTATTTGATTTTCAGTTGCTTGGGGACAAGCAACAATTTAAGTTTGGTGTTGTGATGAGCGGATAATTTATACGCTTTTTGGCATTGTTTTTAGTATGTTTCTAGTAGGATTTAGTTAGTTTTTAATTAAAATTTACTTTTCTGGACTTTACTATGAGTTTGTGTGTTTTTCTGTGATTTCAGGTATTTTCTGACTGAAATTGAGGGACCTGAGCAAAAATCTGATTCAGAGACTGAAAAGGACTACAGATGCTGTTGGATTCTGACCTCCCTGCACTCGAAGTGGATTTTCTGGAGCTACAGAAGCCCAATTGGCGCGCTCTCAACGGCGTTAGAAAGTAGATATCCTGGGCTTTCCAGCAATATATGATAGTCCATACTTTTCCCAAGATTTGATGGCCCAAACCGGCGTTCAAAGTCACCCTCATAATTCCCAGCGTTAAACGCCGGAACTGGCACCAAAGTGGGAGTTAAACGCCCAAACTGGCAGAAAAGCTGGCGTTTAACTCCAAGAAGAGTCTCTACACGAAAATTCTTCAATGCTCAGCCCAAGCACACACCAAGTGGGCCCGGAAGTGGATTTTTCTGTCATTTACTCATTCCTGTAAACCCTAGGCTACTAGTTCTTTATAAATAAGACCTTTTGCTATTTTTCATCTTGAGATATTTGAATCTTTTGATCACTGGGGGCTGGCCTCACGGCCATGCCTAGACCTTGTTCTTATGTATTTTCAACGGTGGAGTTTCTACACACCATAGATTAAGGTGTGGAGCTCTGCTGTACCTCGAGTATTAATGCAATTACTATTGTTCTTCTATTCAATTCAGCTTGTTCTTATTCCAAGATATTCATTCGCTCTCAAGAACTTGATGAATGTGATGATTATGTGACGCTCATCATCATTCTCACTTATGAACGCGTGACTGACAACCACTTCCGTTCTACAAGCAAACAAGGCTTGAATGTTTATCTATTGGATTCTTTAATCGGAATCTTCGTGGTATAAGCTAGAATTGATGGCGGCATTCAAGAGAATCCGGATGGTCTAAACCTTGTCTGTGGTATTCTGAGTAGGATTCAATGATTGAATGACTGTGACGAGCTTCAAACTCGCGATTGTAGGGCGTTAGTGACAGACGCAAAAGAATCACTGGATTCTATTTCGACATGATCGAGAACCGACAGCTGGATAGCCGTGCCGTGACAGGGTGCGTTGAACATTTCCACTGAGAGGACGGGACTGTAGCCATTGACAACGGTGATGCCCAACATATAGCTTGCCATGGAAAGGAGTAAGAAGGATTGGATAAAGACAGTAGGAAAGCAGAGAGACGGAAGGGACAAAGCATCTCCATTCGCTTATCTGAAGTTCTCACCAATGATTTACATAAGTATCTCTATCTTTATCTTTGTGTTTTATTCATATATCATCCATAACCATTTGAGTCTGCCTGACTAAGATTTACAAGGTGACCATAGCTTGCTTCATACCAACAATCTCCGTGGGATCGACCCTTACTCGCGTAAGGTTTATTACTTGGATGACCCAGTGCACTTGCTGGTTAGTTGTGCGAAGTTGTGTTTATGCCATGGTATTGAGCACCAAGTCTTTGGGGCCATTACTAGGGATTATTTGAGTTGTGAAAAGTAGTGATCACGATTTCGTGCACCAATTTTCAAGCCATGCAACTGCATCATCTTTTGAAAAGACTTGAAATGACATGACCTCATTCAAGAAAGATTTTATTTGATTTAATAAAAATAGGGAATTAAATTTTAAATTTTGAAAGACAACAAAAGTAGACTGAAACCCTTTTTGGATCAAAACAAAAATTGAGTTAGCTTGAAAACCTTTTCGGGCCACAAAACAAAAAAAAACTTTTAAGGAAGACTTAAGCACACAAGCCATCAAAAATCAAGTAAGCAAGAGTGTAACATTCATATTGGGCCCAGATGTGGTTTGGATTTCTGTGTAACATACAAGACTACTTAGATCTGATTTGAGGTTGGTCCACTTGAAGTAAGCCCAGAACACACTAACTTGAAGGAAGCGTTCATTACCTACCCAGAATTGTCTCATACCTGTTCATGAGACAAAAATCTCAAGCAAATACATCAGTATTTTTCAAATAAAGAATCATAACTCAGAATTCCTAGACAAGTCCTAAGCATACAGAATCTATCCTCAGCTAATGGTTTTGTAAAAATATCTGCCAATTACTCCTCTGATTTAACAAATTGAATGCAAATATCCCCTTTTTGGACATGTTCTCTTATTGAGTGAAATTTCACTTCAATATGTTTAGTCCTAGAGTGCAAGACTGGATTTTTAGAAATATTAATGGCACTCATATTATCACACATCAAGGAAATATTTTCAGCCTTTAATTTGTAATCAGCAAGCTATGTTTTTAACCATAAAAGCTGAGAACAGCAAGAAGAAGCAGCTATATACTCAGCCTCTGCAGTGGATAAGGCCACAGTTGGTTGCTTCTTACTTGACCAAACATTTAAGGACTTTCCAAGGAAGCAACATAAACCAGAAGTGCTCCTTCTATCAACTCTATCACCAGCAAAATCTGCATCACAATAACCAACTGCAGAAAAATCATCAATCTTAAGATACCATAGACCAAAATTGGATGTGCCATGAACATATCTAATGATCCTTTTAACTGCAGAAAGATGTGACTCTTTAGGTTTGGATTGGAACCTAGAACACAATCCAACACTTTGCACAATATCAGGTCTAGAGGAAGTTAAGTACATAAGAGAGCCAATCATCCCTCTATACCTAGTCTCATCAACATCTTTCTCGGTTTCTCCCTTATCTAATTTAGAACTAGGATGCATAGGAGTTCCCATGGGTTTGGCATTTTTCATACCAAATTTTTTAACTAATTCCTTGGCATACTTTTCTTGATGAATGAAAATACCATTTTTAGTTTGTTTAATTTGCAGCCCAAGGAAGAAATTAAGTTCACCCATCATACTCATGTCAAATTCGCTTGTCATGAGTTTTCCAAATTCAGAACAAAGGGATTCATTTGCCGATCTAAAAATAATGTCATCAACATATATTTGGACTAGAATAAAAGAATCATTAGAGTTCTTGATAAATAGAGTTGTGTCAGTGGTGCCTCTTTTTGAAAACCATTTTTCAAAAGAAAAGAGCTAAGTCTCTCATACCAAGCTCTAGGAGCTTGTCTTAAACCATAGAGAGCTTTAGATAATTTGAAAACATGATTAGAATGTTCTTTATTTTCAAAACCAGGAGGCTGCTCCACATATACTTCTCTATTTATCACACCATTCAGAAATGCACATTTCACATCCATTTGATATAATTTAAAACCACAAAATGCAACATAAGCTAAGAGAAGTCTTATGGCTTCCATTCGGGCAACAGGGGCGATGGATTCATCAAAGTCTATTCCTTCTTCTTGGTCATATCCTTGAGCCACTAGCCTTGCCTTGTTTCTTGCAATGCTACCATCTTCTCCCAACTTGTTCCTAAATATCCACTTGGTGCCGGTCACTTTCTTTCCACTTGGCCTTGGAACTAAAGTCCATACTTGGTTCTTTTCAAACTCAAGAAGCTCATCCTCCATAGCTTTAACCCAAGATGGGTCACTAAGTGCTTCCTTGACGTTTTGAGGCTCTATTTGTGATAGAAAGGCAATGTTGGATACTTCATTGGCCTTTCTAGTGGAAGACCTTGTTTGCACTCCATGAAAGACGTCCCCAATGACAAATTCCTCAGGATAATTCTTCAAGAATCTCTACTCACGAGGTCTGGTGGACTTGGAGGCAGATTCAGTCACCAAGGGATTCTGGGCGCTGCTGGCTGTAGAATTTCCTTCAGATTCATGAGACAAAATGGAATTGTCTCTTGAATTTTCAGCATTTGCAGTTTCTGGTTCAGTTTGTCCAGAATTTTCTTTTTCATGATTTTGAGCGGTTTCATCCTCCTTTTGAGCTTGATTTCCTGCATCACAATCTTCCAAAATGCTTTGTACCAAGTTAGTATCACAAAATGTAACATGTATGGACTCCTCAATAATTCTAGCATCTTGATGATAAACCCTATATGCTTTACTAGTTGTGGAATATCCTACAAACAAACACTCATAAGCCTTTGGATCAAATTTACCCAAATTTTCTTTGTTATTTAAAACAAAATATTTGCATCCAAAGATGTGCAAGTAATCTAAGTTTGGTGGGTAGCCTTTCCAAAGTTCATAAGGGATTTTCTTCAAAAATTTCCTTACGATTGTTCTATTCAAAATGTGGCAGGCTGTGTTAACCGCTTCAGTCCAAAGGAATTTTGGAACATTACTCTCACAAAGCATAGCTCTTGTCATTTCTTGTATGCTTCTATTTCTTCTTTCCACAACACCATTTTGTTGTGGTGTCCTTGGACAAGAGAAGTTGTGAGATATTCCAAATTCCTCACAAAAGAATTCAAACAAATTATTTTCAAATTCAGTTCCATGATTGCTTCTTATAGAAGAGATTTTCAAATCCTTTTCATTTTGAATTTTCTTGCAAAAAGGTTCAAAGGCTGAAAAGGCTTCATTTTTGTGTGCAAGAAATAAAACCCAACCAAACCTAGTATAGTCATCCACAATTACTAAACCATAATATTTACCACCTAGGCTTTGAGTTCTTGTAGGACCAAATAAATCAATGTGTAGCAACTCAAGTGGCCTTTTAGTAGAGATGTCTTCCTTTGGTTTAAAAGAACTTTTTGTTTGTTTTCCCATTTGGCAAGCATCACAAGTGATGTCTTTGTCAAACTTTATCAAAGGAAGACCTCTTACTAATTCTTTCTTCACAAGTTTGTTTATTTGAAACATACTTGCATGGCCCAATCTCTTGTGTCATAACCACTTTTCAGATTTTTTAGAGTGAAGGCAAGCTACATTTTGATCTTTTAGTTCATCAAGAGTAAGTCCATACATATTATTAAAATGCTTGGCAACAAACATCACTTCATTTGTCTTTTCATTAACAACACAGCATTCAAATCTTTTGAAAATTACTAAATAGCCTAAATCACACAGCTAACTTATACTCAAAAGATTGTGCTTCAAACCACAAACCAAAAGTACATCATCAATGAAGGTAGATTGCTCATTACCTACTTTTCAAACAGCAATGATTTTACCTTTACCATCATCTCCAAATGTCACAAAACCTCCATCATACTTATTTAGTTTGATGAAGTAGGTTGACCTTCCAGTCATGTGCCTTGAACATCCACTATCCATGTACCACATGTCCTTTTTGTTCTTGGATGCTAGGCAAATCTGCATGATGAGTTTCAAGTAGCCTTAGGTATCCAAATTAATTTGGATCCTTTGAAGTTAATCCATCTTGGTTGCCCAAGGGCATTGAAATCACAAACAACATTGTAGACTTTATTTCCTACAACTCTCTTTTCAATGAAGCATTGTGCATATGAATGACCAAATTTCTTACAATTAACACAATGATTTTCTGATGTGTGTTGCTGAAATTGAGGTGAGTTATATTGCTTGAAATGATTAAAGTGTTGAAATTTTCTGGTTTTTGGAGGAGACACATTTCTTTTGACAAGATGATTTTTATTAAAGTTATTCCTCTTTGCAAAAGCATTTTCACCAGAATTTTATTGAACATTTTTACCTTTCAAAAATGAGGTTTTGTTGTAAAATGGTGGTTTCTTGAAAGCAGCCTTATTTTTCGAAATGTAACCCAAACCTGGCCAGTTTGAACTCGGACCAGTTCTTGGTGAAGGCTCAGCTTTACTTGTGTATTCTTCATCAGATTTTTCTTCACAAGTTGAGACATATCCGATACCTGATTTGTTTAGTATGGATTTTGTATTTGATGAAGAAGCCACAAATTTTATAAAGGAAGTGTTAGAAACTGCATCTTCCTTGGCTATGTAGCCTAAATCAGATTTTTCAAACAATGGTCTTTGACTTGCAAGTAATTTATCCAAGTTACTAGATTCTTGAGCAAATTTCACCAAGTCACCATTCAGCCTTTTAATCATATCATTTAATATTTCATTTTCAACAATTAACTCATGAGAAGGATCCAGCATGTGCTTTCCTTTTAATTTTTCAAGTTCAGATTTTAGAAATCTATTTTCTTCAATAATGTCCAAAGCACATTCAGTTT
Organism: Arachis hypogaea; assembly: GCF_003086295.3. Classification (NCBI taxonomy): domain Eukaryota; kingdom Viridiplantae; phylum Streptophyta; class Magnoliopsida; order Fabales; family Fabaceae; genus Arachis; species Arachis hypogaea. The sequence goes on from NC_092039.1 coordinate 14,776,414, forward strand.
CCTTCACTTTTTCTTTTAAAAGATCATTTTCAGCTCTTAAAACATCTCTTTCAGATCTACATTCATTGTATTTGTCAAGCAGTTTTGATGTATTTAAAGTGAGATCATCAATGATAGCATGCAAGTCCTCAATGGTCAAATCATAATAGTTTACCTCATCAAGATTGTTGTTTCCAGCCATGAAGCAGTCTTTGTCATCTCCTTCAGATTCTTCTTCGTCATTTGAGTCATTCTCAAGATCCCCCCAAGCTGCCATGAGTACTCTCTTCCTTTCCTTCTTTCCTTTGTCCTCCCTTTTGAGCTTTGGACAGTTTGACTTGAAGTGTCCAGCCTCCTTGCAATGATGACACGTCACCTTGCTCAAGTCTATCCTGTGCTCCTTTGAACTTGAACCCTTGTATTTGCCCTTGCTCTTCATCATCCTTCTAAATCTCCTAGCAAAAAATAAAAGCTCGTCATCTGAAATACCATCACTAGACTCACTCTCTTTCGGTTCTATTTGTGACTTTAGGGTTGTTCCCTTTTTCTTTGAGTCTGTGTTTGTGTGTATGGCTTCATAGGCAAGGAGTTTTCCTCTCAGCTCATCATAGGTTATGGGACTTATGTTGTTACTCTCGGTTAGGACAATGGCAGTGTTTTCCCACTCTTTTGTGAGGCTTCTAAGGAGTTTTCTCACCAAGGTTTGTTCTGCATAGTTTGTACCCATAGCATCAAGGTTGTTGATTATGATTGAGAATCTCTCAAACGCTTCATCAATTCTTTCTCCATTCTTCATGCTAAACATCTCATACTCTTTTGCAGCATATCAATCCTCATTTCTTTGACTTGTTTAGTGCCTTCGTGTGTAACCTGGAGTTTTTCCCAGATTTCTTTGACTGTCTTGCATCTAGACACCTTCCGGTACTCTTCAAAGCTGATAGCACAGTGAAGAAGGTTGATTGCTTTAGCATTCAGCTCTATCTTCTTCTTATCATCTTCATTCCATTCAGCTTCTTCTTTTGGAGTCACCACTCCATCAGCACTTATTTTTGTTGGGATCTTTGGACCGCTCACAACGATCTTCCATATGTTGTAGTCAATGGATAGGATGAAGATCCTTATCCTTTTTTTCCAGTAGGAATAGTTCTTCCCGTGAAGAAGGGTGGCCGGTTGTTTGACTGGCCTTCAGTGAGAGTGTAAGCAACTGTGGTTGTGCCCAAGTTGTTCGCCATTGGATCTTTGCTCCAAGCGGTTGAGCTTGATTTTTTTGAGACCTTAGCTCCTGATACCAAATGAAGGTTGTGGTAGACTTAGAGAAGGGGGGTTGAATCTATGCCTTCCTAGTAAGTTGCTGTTTTGACCCTTTTTAATCAAAATTACAATTCTGATTCTGCTTGAACTCAGCAGCAGAAATTTATGAGACAATTTATTTTTTTCTCATGAAAATCAGAAAACAGAACTCAGCAGAGAAGAGAAAAGTGAACACCAGCATGTATCCTGGTTCGGTTGCCTTGTGCTATGCAACCTACATCCAGTCTCCTCCACAACTATGGAAGAATTTCACTATAGTTAACAGTACTACATACACCAATTTCACTTTCAAGTTCTAACCTAACTTGACATTGGCTATGCTAACACCTAACTATTCATTCTTAGTGCTAACCCAACTAAGAAAGGGATACCAAACATGTACAAGATACAAGACATAAACATACCTAAAGAAATCAGAAAATAACTCTAGGCTTTTCTCTTAAGTATTTCACTCAGCCTTTTTCCACTCATGGCTTTTACTTGAGTTTTCTCACAATGCCTTTTCTCACAGAAATTACAGAAAGATAAACATAGAAAAGTACATTACAATCAGTAAAACATGAAGGAGATTGACTTCATCAACAGCCTCTTTTGCTATGTGAAAAACCAGCTTTGCAAACCTCTGATTTAGTTCTTCAGTACTGGCCGAATGCTTCTTTGATAGAGAGCATTATCCAAGTAGAGAAACTTCACAGGGAATACTTCACAGAACACAACTCTCAAACTCTGGTTTTTCTCTCCTTGCCTTTGAATGAACAGTAAGCTTCTTTTTATCTCCTTGTATGTTGCTGGATTCCTCTTCCAAGGTCAACACCTTGAGCCTTGAGCTTCACCAACCCACATGTTCACTTTTTCTCTTTAATCCTCAGAGTAGAAACTTTTCCTCTGACTTCCTCATCTTGACCGAAAGCCACAAAGCAGTAACCATGGAAATCTTCTCATGGTCAACTTGATTTTAGCCATTGAAAAAACTACTTGGTCCCCAAGTATCACTTGTGACCGTAGATGTGAAGCAGAATAGGGTAGAGAACAACTTTTCCTTGAATGCCATTTTCGGATAAAGCAGAGAGTTGGGGCGAAGAGAAGAAGATTTGATGCAAGCAAGATGAGATGGATTACCTTTAACCTAAGCTTGATTTGGTTTGGATTTTCTGATTAGATTTCTGTGTGTCAAGTTTAGCCTTTCTCTCTCTTACTTCTTTGGTGTTTTGCTTGGTGAAGAAGCTCTTTCTCTTTCTTACTTTTCTGAAGATTTGATTTGACTTGATTTGAGAGGAGAGGAACGTTGCTTTGGTTGGAGCAATATGGTGGGAATTGAAAATCAATTCGGGCTTGGATCAGGTTCTTCTCAAGTTCAGCCTGTTGGTGCCATGCCTTGCTTCTTTGAAGAGTTTTTGCTTGAGATGAATGATTTGGGCTTGTCTTTATTTTTGCTTACCATTCAGCCCATTAGCATATTTCATTTGTTTGATGTTGGGCTGCTGTAACACTTGTTTTTAGCCTGCATCACTAATCAAAGATAATCAAAAAACTAACTGTGTGATTAGCCCACTAATCAAATGTTTGTCATCATCAATTCTATTAGTTAATTTCTTAACTCAACACTATACTCCAACAACAATAAGAGCTTGACAAAATCGAAACATATAGACATCAAGTTCTTAGTTGTTAAGGAGAAAGTTCAAGAAAAACAGATTTTCATAGAATATATAGGAACAGAGTATATGCTAGCAGACCTATTGACTAATGGATTGATCCCTAAAGTCTTTCATGAGTGCATTGCTTGGATCGGTGTCAATATTTGTGATGCCTTGATTTAGTGGGAGTTTATTTTATGCTATATGTTCTATGATAGATATTGAATTATTTTTCTGCAGAATTAAGTTGATGGTTTATTTCATGTTGTGTGAAATGTTTATTTCGCAATATTTATTTTGTGTTTGATCTCAATAAGAATTTTCAGTGTATGTATGCTGATAAGTTCTGCATAATTCAAAACTCTTCATCTTCCTCCTCCTCATCTTCTATTGTTTCTTCTTTTTTTCATCATCATCACCATATTCTTTTTTTTTCTTATTCATCTTTTCCTTTTTATTTTACCTTCTTAAGTTTCTTCTTATTTTACTCTTTTAACAAGAATAAAAAAAATCAAACAAAAAAGAAGAAGAAACACATAATGCTGCAAAATTACTTGGAAGAGGATGGACTTACATTCATTCAATTAAAAGAAAGAAAGAAATAAGAAAAAAAGAAGAAAAAATGCAGTATTAGAGAAAATATTTTTTTATATTTACAGCAGATTTGGGTGTAACACGAGGATATTTGGGTGTAACACGAAGATATTCGAGTGTACGATAAACCCCATTTGTAGGGTTTATCTTGTATTGATTTTGGAGATTTTATCACCTTTTACCCACATTTATTCAATGAAATAGCATGGTTTTGTATATTCCCCTTTAATTGTGCTTAAGAGTGAAAACATGCTTTTTAGGTCTTAAAATAAATAAATTTAATTCACCTTGATTCCATTAGATGCCTTGATATGTTTGTTAAGTGATTTAAGGTTTAGGAGGCAAAGATTGGATCAAGGGAATGAAGAAAGAAAGCATGAAAAGTTGGAGAACTCATGAAGAAATGAAAGAACCGGAAAAGCTGTCAAGCCGACCTCTTCGCACTTAAACGACCATAACTTGAGCTACAGAGGTCCAAATGATGCAGTTTCAGTTGGGTTGGAAAGCTAACATCCGGGGCTTCGAAACAATATAAGATTTGTTATAGTTGCATCGCGCATAGGGGCACGCACGCGCACGGTACGCGGACGCGCCGATGGTGGCACATGACCCACTTAATGCAACACGTGGCCAACGATTTTAGAAGCCTTGTGGGCCCAATCCAACTTATTTCTGATGCTATTTAAGCCAAGGATTGAAGGGGAATCAACATGCTTTTACAGACTTTTTCATACTTTTAATCATTAGTCATAGTTTAGTTTTAGAAGTAGTTAGAGTTAGAGAGAGAAGCTCTCTCTTCTCTCTAGAATTAGGATTAGGAATTAGGGTTAGATTAGGATCTCATAGTTCTAGGTTTAATTCAAGTCTCCTTCTACTTCTACCTTCAATTGATGATTGCTACACTTTGGTTCTTCTTTCTATCCCTATCCTCTTGTTGTAATTTCTCTTATTTTATTTCTAGGTTTTGTAATTGAGATATTTTTGTTCTTTTGTTTTCTTTTAATAATGCAATTTGAGATAATTCATGTGATTGTGATGTTGTTGATTGTTGTTTTGTTAATTCTTTGTAATTGTTGGTTGTTGATTCCTTTTATTCTTACAAATAAAAATGCTTTCTTTCATTACCCTCCAAGTGTTTGATGAAATGCTTGAGAGGATGTTAGAGTAGAATTCTATGTTCTTGGCTTGAGAAGGTGACTTAGGATTTCTTGAGTTTCTAGTGTCCAATTGATTGATAGTTGATAGCCATTGACTCTAGCCTTCAATAATCCAATTAGTGAAAAGCTAGGACTTATGGACTTGGATTGATATTACTCACTTCACTTTCCTTTGCTACTTGATTAAAGGATGACTTAGTGAGATTAATCCTTGCAACTACCATGCTTGTGGCTAGTGATAATGATGAAGACCCTTGACAACCAAACATTGCCAAGACCATTTTGTTAATACAATTTCATTACCATTTGCTATTCATTTTTCTCATCTAAAACCCCAAAATAAATAAATCCATAACCAATAACAAGAACACTACCCTGCAAGTCATTTGAGAGATGACCCGAGGTTTAAATACTTTGGTTTATAGATTTTAGGGGTTTGTACTTGTGACAAACAAATTTTTGTATGAGAGGATTATTGTTGGTTTAGAGACTATACTTCAACGAGATTTCATTTGTGAAATTCTAAACCGTCAAAAATCTAATCATCAGTGTATTGTTTAAGAATTTTCAGTGTACGTGTTCTGATAAGTTCTGCATAATCCAATACTCTTCCTTTTCCTCCTCCTCATCTTCTGCTACTACTTCTTCTTTTTCATCTTCTTATTTCATATTCTCATCATTCTTCTTGAAGAAAAAAATTAAACAAATGAAGAAAAAAATACTTAATGTTGCAAAATCAAAAGAAAGAGGAGGAGGGAAAAAATACAGCAAAAACAACAGTAATAAAAAACGACGATGAAAATGAAACACGCAAAGAAAAAGGAGGAGAAACGCAAAAAAGAAGGAGAAGAAGAAGGAAGATGAGGAGGAGGAAAGCGGGATACAAAAGAGAAATAACGTGATTTCACGTGTGCGTTATGTAACTCACTTGTATTTTTTGATGCCAAAAAGACTTGTATGTGTAGTAGTACTCATATTAATTATAATCACAAATCACAAATTATGCTATTTCAAATTAAATGACTTATAGAATGATAATCTCATTTATTGTTATAAATGTTAAATTAAATAAGTAATAATTAATTTTGATTTGGAATTAAACGAGAATAAAACCAGATATTATCTTTTGGACTTTAGATATATTATCATTTAGACCTTAGATACTATTTTTATTTGGGTTTTAGGGTTTAATGAGTATCATGCTCAAATATAAATAGTGACTTATAGATTTCGATCCCAATATACCAAAGTCGCGTCAGCAACTCTTTCCCCATCAAAGAAGTTGCAATTAAGCCGACCTATTAGAGATACAGAAGGTTTTGGTTGAGAAAGACTAAGACTACTCTTTCATTAATTTTTAATTTTTATGAGTAAATGTACATTTCTACATTATGATATATTTTTTGTGATTCAATATAAATGATTTGAATTAATAAAATAATTTATTCTAACAAATTTGGTCAAGGGAATGAGGGATGAAGTTATATCTGGAATTTGAGAGTCAAAAAATAGAATGCAGGACTAGTGGGGAGCTTGAAACAAAATTTTGGGGGGCCAGATAAAAGATAATTGTCAAGATGCTTTTCATATGAATCTCATTTAAGATAAGTTCGTCTAATTTCATCTCTCTTATTTGGGTGATATTACCAAATTTAAAGCCTTTTTCTAGGGTTTCGTTCCAAAAAATTAAGGTCAAACTCATTAAAGTAACGAAAAATCTTATTTTTTTCGTGATTCATTAAAGTAGAAGAACTATCTACAACTGTTGATATTGTAAAGTTATATGTTCTCCTTTTTGAATATTAGCATTCCTCTTAAAAAATACATCAATTCTTTGATTTTTTTTATGATTATTTTATATAAAAATTTGAATATATATCCTGTAAAATATGTAAAAAAGAAGTTAGAAGGACAAATGTTAAAATTTATAATATTTATTAATTTTTTTTATCAATTTATACAAATACAATAATATCAATACTTATTGAATATTCTAATATTTTTTATCATATGAAAAATTAAATTAAATTAACAGTAAAATATAAAATAATATTAAATTACATAAATAAAAAATACCTAATTTTTTATATTTGAACCTAAAGGTAGAGAGAGTGTTGCTTATTGAATAGAGGAGGTGCAAAATGTGAATACACTCAGTTCAGTCCAAATCCAACATGTTGGAATATTTAAAACTAAAAGCTATTGTACAATAAATGCAAGAGATGAAGATTGAATTTTGATATTTTAAATCATAATAAAGTATTTAAACCAACTGAATTATTTTTTATTTTTTAAAAAGTATTACTAATTTTTTTAACAAAAATTTTGGGACTATGACCCCCTTATCTCAACTAAGCTCCGCTCCTGTGCAGGACTATTCAAAAAAATTTGTTGATTAATCTAATAATGAACCAAACTTATTTTCAAAAGAATTATTAGGAAAATGTAATGTGCTATTAGGAGAATAATTCAAATCAGCATCATACAAATTAGTATAGGAAGTCATGCATTGATAATCATTTAAGTATGCTGGTCTTTTTTTTTTTTAGTAGATCTCCGAAGTTTTTTTTTTTTTTTTTTGGACTTGGAGTAGATCTCCGAAGTTGATGACTATATGATGCAGGTTCAGTAGTATCATTGAAATCATTTTGGGCTTGAGAATGTATTATCTATACTTTTCCTATCTTGATTAGGGGATGATGCATGAGAGTGCATGCCAAGTGATTTTATGAGTGATGTGTCAGAATTTGAGTGACTGTGCATGGGTGATTGTTGTGAATCTATGTTTGTGTATATGTTCTTGTGCTATGCTACAATCCATAAGAAAGGGTCATCAAATGCAATTAAATTTTGCATTGGAGAATCAGGGATGACTTCCAATGTCACTTGGCTATCAAGTATGGAATCATGTAAAGAAAATGGAAGTATGTGTTCATAAAAAGTTACATTTCGTGAAATGATTAAGGACTAATCCGTCGTGGATCTGAGCTCCATTTAAAGGTCTGTTGCTAGCCAATGGGTTACTGCATGCACAAGGCGGTCTTCGAATCTCCGACGTTTGCTTAAGCAGACGAGTGAACTGACCACTCGACCAATCCAAATTAGTTCTTTTAACCCCTTCTTTACAATTTAAATAGATACTTTTTTATTTTTTTATCTAATTTATTTCTAAGAGTTGTTAAAGTTGAGATATGCTAAACATCTAAATATCTTAAGGTATAAAATGTCTGATAATTTGAGATTGAGAATTTAAAATGGTAAGACATTGTTTAACAAAATACTAGAAATTCTGTTAATGAGATGCACTGAATATGTTATTATATAGTGTCAGAATTTTTTTAGCATATTTAAATAAAATATTAATGTCCTTGTAACCTTTAAAAAATTTTAATGTTTTCTTTCAATTATGCTATTTTATTGAGATATCTTAACACGAGATTTTTTATGCAAAATGCCTTTTGATGCATATATAGAAGTTGGTTAGTCTAACTTTGAACCATTATCAGTCTTAATTTTCTTTAATAGTGTTATAAATTGAGTTTCAATTAATTTCACAAAATTCTTTACTAAATCAGCTACTTCTTTTGTTTTTATAAAATACAGACAGGTAAGCCTATTTTTATTATCTACAATAAACAAAAAATATTTAAAATCTGAAATTGAAATAGTGTCTATAGAGCCCCAAATATTCATATACACAATATAAAAAATATTATCACTTTTAAAAGTTCTTGATACACAAATGGAGACCTCTTGTGCTTTGCATAATGGCATGAGTCACATGATTTGTAACTCTCAGACAAATGCAAATCTGTTAGAAAATTAAATTAAGAGGTATGCAAGTAACAAAAGTTTAGAAAAGTCAAAGGCAAAATTCAATTTGAATTCAAAGTGGTTACAAGTTCATGGTTCATCACCAAGATTCTACAAACTTCTTGTGCAATCTATCAACTTGCATAGATTAGAATTTTCATGAAGCATGGTTAAAGAATTGAAGAAGCAAAGTTTGAGTTGAATACAATAATCATCAATTGGCTAGATATTGCTAGAAGCTAATGTTGGAAGCTTGAAGATTTTTGAAGAACATTCAAGAAAGTAGTATAACTACAACATTCTACAACATTGAAGAATTCAAAATCAAATTGAATTGAAATTAGAAGATTATAGAAGCTACATAAATGCAAGTTGAAAGAAGATTCATGAAGCCAAGTCATAAAATGGTAGTCATTACAAAATTGATTTGTGATTCATAAATTATTATTTTAGTAGGAAGCATTGCCTATATAAAGGTACATATGCCTTGTGTATTGTATGTGTGTTCATAATGAAATGGGTATGTTTGTGAAAATTCTCTCCCTTTGTTTTATGAGTGTTAGTGAGTTTGAGAGATGAAAAATATGATAGCGTCGTTTATATGAGTGAGTGATCCTAGGGCCAATATAGTGTGGGTATTATACTTACATTTGGTATCAGAGCTGGTTAATCCAGCGCCTGGTGTGTGAGAGTTTGCAAGGTGTGGGAGAGTTCTCACATAGTTGTTGATTCATAGAGTCGGTATGGCAAACACTTTCAATATTGTGTGGTCCGGTCCCAAATTAGATGGAAAACTCGATTATAGTTATTGGGAGACTTTGATGTATACCCATTTGAAGGCCCAGAACCTGTGGAATTTCATTGAACCGGGTTTGCAAGAAGGAGCAGATGCTGCCCAACAGAGGAGAGATCAATTGGCGCTATCTCAAATTCATCAAGGAGTAGACTATATGGTATTTGGCAAAATAGCAAATGCCAAAAGTGCAAAGGAAGCATGGAACACGTTGAAGCTGTCATACAAAGGCGTAGATAAAGCTCAAAAAGCAAAGCTACCGTCTTTGAGAAGAGAATATGAAAGGTACGAGATGTCGAGCTCAGAAACTGTTGAGCAATATTTTACTCGTGTTACAGATCTTGTCAATAAGATGAGAGTCTATGGAGAAGATATGCCCGATAGCAAAGTAGTGGAGAAAATTCTTCGCACCATGCCGATGAAGTATGACCATGTGGTGACTACGATACTAAAGTCACACGATATGGACACCATGACGATTGCAGAGTTGCAAGGAACCATGGAAAGCCACATCAGTAGAATACTAGAGAAGTCTGAAAAATCAACCGAGGAAGCCTTGAAAAGTCGAGTGAATTTCAACAACGTTGCAGAATCAAACCGTACACAAGAAGGACGAGGTCGTGGTTTTAATTTTCAAAGTAGAGGTAGAGGAAGTTTAGAGGTAGAGGTCGTGGCAATTACAACCAAGGAAGTTACAACAATTTTACACCACTTAATCAAGGAAGAGGTGGAACGAATTTCAGGCCTATCAATCAAGGAAGAGGTCGAGGAAATTTTCATCAAGAAAGAACCAATTTCAACTGCTTTCATTGTGGAAAGTATGGACACAAAGCAGCAGATTGCAGATTCAAAATGGTGAATAATAATCAAGCACACGTTGCAGAAAATCAGCATCAAAATACTGATGATAATCCGGGTACTCAGACTTTATTTTTTACAAGTAATTCATGTGCTAAAGATGAAAATATATGGTACTTGGATAATGCTTGTAGTAATCATATGTCTGGTAGAAAGGAGTTATTTTCTTCATTAGATGATTCAGTTAAACTATTATTGAAGTTTGGTAATAGTACAAAGATCCCTATTGAAGGAAAAGGGCACATACCAATCAGATTGAAAGATGGTTCTCTGAATTATATTTCTGATGTTTTCTATGCTCCTGATCTTGATTACAATTTACTGAGTATGGGGCAATTATCTGAGAAAGGATATAAGATGATAACTTATCATGGATATTGCACTGTATTTGACAACAATGGAAGGTTCATTGATAAAGCAAAGATGACTTCAAACAGAATGTTTCCGTTAAAAATTCAACATGTTAATCCCTCTTGCATGAGTTCTGTGATACTTGATGATAACTGGTTGTGGCATATGCGGTTTGGACACTTTTATTTTTCTAGCCTAAACTACCTGTCAAGAAAAGGACTTGTTTCTGGTCTACCACGGATTCATATTCCCAATTGTATTTGTGAGATTTGTCAACTGGGAAAGAAGCACAGGGATCCATTCCCTACAGGAAAGTCTTGGAGAGCTAGAAGATTACTTGAAATTGTGCATTCAGATCTTTGTTCTGTAGAAGTTCCAAGTAATGGTGGTAGCAGGTACTTTATCACTTTTATTGATGATTTTAGTAGATATACATGGGTATACTTTCTGAAGCAGAAATCAGAAGCATGTGATGTCTTTAAGACATTCAAGGCGTTAGTCGAAAAACAAAGTGGCTGTAAAATCAAAATTCTCAGAACAGACAGAGGAACAGAATATCTTGCATATTCAGAATACTTTAAGCAACACGGAATTCAACACCAACTAACAACTAGATACACTCCTCAACAAAATGGAGTTGCTAAAAGAAAGAATAGAACCATCATGGATATGGTCAGATGCATGCTCAAGTCAAAACAAATGCCTAAAGAGTTTTGGGCAGAAGCAGTCGCAACAACAGTTCATATTTTAAACAGGTGTCCAACAAAAATTGTTCGTGATAAAACTCCAGAGGAAGCTTGGAGTGGAAAGCGGCCTTCCATTCATCATTTCAGAGTCTTTGGGTGTATTGCTTATGCCCACGTACCAGATCAATTAAGGAAGAAGTTAGATGACAAAGGCGAGAATTGTATCTTTATTGGCTATAGCACAGACTCAAAAGCATACAAGTTGTACAATCCAGAAACAAAGAAAGTGATCATTAGCAGAGACGTGAAGTTTGACGAGAAAGCCATGTGGGACTGGAACACAAAGACAGAAAAGCAGTCGATTGTAATTTCAAATACATGTGATGATAATGAAGAAAGACAACCAGATGCAACCGAACAACCAGAATCATCTAGAAGACCTCAAAGAGAGAGGAGACTACCTGCTAGATTAGCAGATTATGAAGTTGGCAATGACAACGATTCGTCTGATGAAGAAATCATAAATTTTGCTCTATTTTCAGATTGTGAGCCGTTGAACTTTGAAGAAGCCTTTAAAGACAACAATTGGAAGAAAGCAATGGATGAGGAGATTCATGCCATTGAGAAGAATGACACATGGGAGCTGATAGATTTACCAACAACTAAGAAGCCGATTGGAGTAAAGTGGGTTTACAAGACTAAGTACAAACCCAATGGTGAAGTTGATCGTTTCAAAGCAAGATTAGTTGCAAAGGGATACAAACAAAAACCAGGTATCGACTACTTTGAAGTATTTGCTCCTGTTGCTAGATTAGATACTATTCGTATGATTATTTCACTCTCGGCTCAAAATAAGTGGAAGATACATCAAATGGATGTTAAGTCTGCATTTCTAAATGGCACTTTAGAAGAAGAAGTGTATGTTGAGCAACGTGAAGGATATGAAGTTCTTGAAAAAGAAGATAAAGTTTATAAATTGAAGAAAGCTTTGTACGGCTTAAAGCAAGCACCAAGAGCATGGTACAAGAAGATTGATTCTTATTTCATTGAGAATGGTTTTAGAAGATGTCCGTTTGAGCATACTCTTTATATCAAGTTCGTTGAACCTGGAGATATCTTGATCGTGTGTCTTTATGTTGATGATTTGATCTTTACTGGGAATAATTTGAAGGTAATTGCAGAATTTAGGGAGGCTATGATAAAGCACTTTGAAATGACAGATATGGGCTTGATGTCTTACTTTCTTGGCATTGAAGTGGTTCAAAGAGATGATGGAATTTTCATTTCTCAAAAGAAATATATAAATGATATTTTGAAGAAATTTCAGATGGAGCATTCAAAGCCAGTTTCTACTCCAGTCGAAGAGAAGTTCAAGTTGCTAAGAGAAGATAAAGGAAGAATAGTGAATCCTACATATTACAAAAGCTTGATTGGAAGTCTAAGGTACTTAACTGCAACTAGACCAGATATTGTATTTGGAGTTGGTTTGCTTAGCAGATTTATGGAGGAGCCTTGTACCAACCATTTGCAAGTGGCAAAGAGAATTCTTCGATATATCAAAGGTACTTTAAATGATAGAATTTATTATGAGAATACTAATGAAGTAAACCTTGTAGGCTACACTGATAGTGATTGGGTCGGAGATATAGAAACAAGAAAAAGTACTTCAGGGTTTGTATTTCATTTTGGTTCTGGTGCAATTTCATGGTCGTCAAAGAAACAACCAGTAGTAGCACTATCTACAGCAGAAGCAGAATATATAGCAGCAGCAAGTTGTGCAACACAAGCAGTTTGGCTAAGAAGAATTCTTGATGAATTGAACGAGAAACAAAATACTCCAACAACAATATTTTGCGATAACAAGTCAGCTATTGCACTTTGCAAAAATCCAGTATTCCATGGAAGATCGAAGCATATTGATATTCGGATTCATAAAATCAGAGAGTTGGTGAATGAAAAAGAAGTTGTGATCGAGTACTGTCCAACTGAAGAACAAGTTGCAGATATATTTACAAAGCCATTGAAGACTGAATTATTTTACAAGTTGAAGAAGATGCTTGGAATGATAAACTCTACAAGCTTGATTTAAGGGAGGCAATGTTAGAAAATTAAATCAAGAGGTATGCAAGTAACAAAAGTTTAGAAAAGTCAAAGGCAAAATTCAATTTGAATTCAAAGTGGTTACAAGTTCATGATTCATCACCAAGATTCTACAAACTTCTTGTGCAATCTATCAACTTGCATAGATTAGAATTTTCATGAAGCATGGTTAAAGAATTGAAGAAGCAAAGTTTGAGTTGAATACAATAATCATCAATTGGCTAGATATTGCTAGAAGCTAATGTTGGAAGCTTGAAGATTTTTGAAGAACATTCAAGAGAGTAGTATAACTACAACATTCTACAACATTGAAGAATTCAAAATCAAATTGAATTGAAATTAGAAGATTATAGAAGCTACACAAATGCAAGTTGAAAGAAGATTCATGTAAAACCCGGTTAATTAACGGCTAATTAACCCATAAATTAGAATTTATTCTAGAAAGCCTAAAATGTGATTTTTATGGCTAAATGTGATAGAGGAGACTGAGACGAGAATTTTGGTACCAATTTTATAGAATTCGGACCAAAATTGGACCAAACGGGCCAAACCGGGCCAACCGGATCCAAAGTGGGCCCTTGGCCCAACATAACTAAACCAAAACCCTAGTTTTCAGCACTCTCTCTCCTCACAACACTCAAAAACACGCTGAACTTAGAGAGAAAGGGAGGAAGAACACTCTCTCAAGTTCTCTCCCTTGGTTGATCTTCAAATCACCATAACTCTTGATCTAGAGCTCCGATTGCCGCTCCGTTTGCGGCCACGCGTTCATCGCGGAGAGCTCTACAAAACCCATACAATTAATCTTGAGGTAAGCCACGTGTTTCTATTCGAAATTCCAGACCTTATTTTCGAGTTTCATGGGTAAAATGTTGAGATTTTGGGTTCTTTGATGTTATAGGACCCAACTCTCTTGAAGGAGAAGGTTAATCTTGTCTCCTTGGACCTTGGGTGTGGTAAGACTCTCAACCCTAGTGTAATTTGTGATTTTATGATGTTTGGATTTTGAGATGTTGTGTATGGGTATGATGGTTGTGGCTTAGGTTGTGTATGTGTGGATTTTGGAGCTTGATTGGTGACTTTGAAAAGCTTGGAAAGGGTTTGGTGGTGAAAAATCTGTTCTTGGAGGTGTTGAGGCCTTGAGAGCTTGTGGATAAGTGGTTTGGAAGTGCTCCGGGGGAGCTTGGGAGAATCGACTAAGGTATGGTTTCGGTTTTCCGTATCTAATATGTAATGTGATAGGAAATACTTAGGCTAGAGGCCCTAAGATAGGCATTGAATTGTTGATGTTGTTGAATGATTGAGATATATGATGTGGTCATATATGTGATGATGATTATTGATGCCTTGGTGGTATGATGTATGAGAAATATGCATGTTGTGATATATGCTTGATGATTGGTTATGGTTGAATTGTGGATTGAACCATGTTGATGGTGAGTATGATGTTGATTGTGTACCATAATGATTTATTGGAATTGGTGTTGTTGAGAATTGGCATGAGGAATAGTATATGACATGTCAATGTGTTTGAGTTTGAGCCACTTAGGTGAAGTGGGGTAAAATGATGAGATAGTGATTTTGGTAAATTGTGGTAATGTGTCAATGTGTGAGTTGAGGAGGCTTGATGTTGAAATTGATATATTTTGATTGATTTCAAAGAAAAGGGATGAACTTGGCATGTTTTGATTGGTTTTGAAAAGAGTTGGAAATGGCTTGTTTTGAAATTGGCACTTTGTGGTTTTGTATGAAAATATGGTTTTTGGGCACACTTTGGCGAGACATAACTTGGACTACGGATCTCCGTTTTGTACCAAATCTGTTTAGAAATGAAATTGGATCCGGGATGTCCATGCCGTTCAAAGAACGGGTGAAAAACGATTTAAATTGAGGAAGTTATGTCCGTTGGAAGATTGGGGTTTAAATCTGTGAATTCTGCAGCTTTTAACTTAGAAAATTTTTAGCAGAATGACCCCTTGTGCGTGGGCGCACCTGGCGCGTACGCGCCGATCTTCCAGAAAGCGCCATCCACGCGTGCGCGTGATGTGCGCGGGCGCGCCGATTGTGCTGCACCCAATGCCCAGCCATTTTCCAGAGAGTTATGCCAGAACTGTGCCAGTGTTGTGCCTGGGGCACTAGAACACCCGCGCGTACGCGTGGTTGGCGCGTGCGCGTCGATTGGCAAATTTTTAAATCCACGCGTTAGCGTGCATGACGCTTATGCGTCGATGAGTTTTCGAGGCCATCCACGCGTGCGCGTGGAGTGCGCGTACGCGTGGCCCTGTTTTCATCCCAAAGTTGATTTTTGAGTTTTAAAAGCCAAATCTCATACTTCTAAGCCTCCGATCTCACCATTTATGTCTTAAATCATTATGACATGCCTAGCTATTTAAAAGGGGCTAGTGAATGAGGTAACTTGCGAGTGAAGCAAGGGAAAAATGAATGATCAATGAGGATCAAGATGATTATGTGAGATGCGGAGGATGGTGGTGGAAGTGCTTGTTATGCCATGGGCCGAAAGGCTATAATTGTTAATGAAACGGCTGGTTATGGATTTAATCGTGAGCCGGATAGCTGGTTATGGATCTAACCGTGAGCCGGAAAGGCTGTGTATGATATGAATATTGGCTGGTTCTGGACTGAACCGTGAGCCGGATGGCTGATATGGATGTTGATCCATGGATGAGAATTCATGCATGTTTATGCTGAATTGATAATTGAGATTTGCACTTCCACTATCAGAGGCACGAGATCCCTGGGAGGAAGCAGTGGCTAGCCACCACGTGCTCCAGGTGGAGGCTCGAGAGTCTGTTGACCCTATGTCGTAAGTGTGGCCGGGCACTGTGAAAGACCCGGATGAGCTCGCCCCCGAAATATTCACCAGTGAGGGTGATGGATATGGATCATGTTTATGATCAAGTTTATAACGAGTATAACTCGAGTTGGGGATGCGCGACAGAGGGACAGTCCAATGGTTAGCGACCAAGACTTGTCGGGTTGGCTCTATAACCGACAAGATGATATCATCGGCCACTAGGGACAGGCATTCATCATATGCATACTATGTGAATTATTTGAGATTGCCTATTTGACTGCATATTACTTGCTAACTGTCTAAATGTCTTAACTGCTCCTATTTGTATATTCTTTGTCTGATATAACTGTGTTTGCTATAATATACTCTTGCTGGTGGTTGGGAGGTTTGAAAGAATTGGAAAGGGAAGTATTAGTTAGACTGAAGAATCTTTAGTCAGATGCCCTTATATGGTTTAGCTTGTTTATAAGCTTTGATATTATCTGGGGGAAGTTCTAGGATTGCCTTTGGCTTTCCTCTATTATTATGTATTATATATGTGGAAGCTGTTACCATGCTGGGGACCTCTGGTTCTCACCCATGCGGATTTTGTGGTTTTCAGATGCAGGACGTGAGGTTTCCCGCTGAGGCATGCTGGAGACTTCTAGATTTGCGAAGATCCTTTGTTCTCGGGACTATGTTTTGGTTTATATGTTTCTCTTAGATACTTTTATCTCCATTAAATAATACAAACTGTGATGACTCCTCTTATGGGAGATTTTGGAGAATAGGTTTTATGTATTTGTGTCCCTTTGGGTTTCCTTTGGGGTTTTCATTATTTTATCATATGTATATATTGCTATGCTCGGACCGGTTATCTTCGCAGCCGGATTTTGAGTCTTGATATTCCTATTTTTGACACTCCTCTGTATATATATAATCTCGCGTTGGTTATCCTTGTTCGTTACGTTATCGATCGGAGTGTTGCGCTTTCGAGTTACGATTTTTGTTTACCCCTTTTTCTATAAAGGCTCCTAGTTATAATCAATCATTCATACTACTATACGTACTAAGTTTTTATTTTAGAGGTCGTAATACCTTGCCATCTCTGAATTATGACTTAAGCATAAGACTCTGTATGGTAGGGTGTTACATTATGGTATCAGAGCAGTTCGTTCCTATAGAGCCTGAGGGATGGATTGACTATGCTTCTGTGCATTCTCTATGTGTGTGTTATGTGCTATTAGTATATCTGCTTGATATAATTGGCATAAACGTTCATGAGCATGCATTTGGGACTTTGAAGCACTAGACTTCCGATATTGAGACTGATCAACTTAATATCGATTGTTGGGTGTGTATAGGAACCAGATGGCGCCTCGTGGACGCGGTAGAGGTAGTGCGAGAGGTCGTACGAATGCTCGTTCACCGGAGAATAACCCTAATGACCCGGTGAACTTTATGGCTACGTTGGAGAACATGGCTGCTGCTATGCAAGCTACTGCTGAGGCTCTTGGTCAACAGATGAACAACCATGGTAATGATGGAGGTGGAGTTCAAGGCCCGATGACACTGGCAAACATTTTGAAGGTTAATCCGCTTAAGTTCAAGGGAACTACTAGCCCGACTGAGGCTGATACATGGTTTCAGGCTATAGAGCGAGCATTATAAGCACAAGTGGTACCTAAAGGACAGTGTGTCGAGTTTGCCACCTATATGCTCACAGGTGAAGCGTCCCATTGGTGGCAAGGTATCCGACGTCTTCTGCAGCAGGGTGATGACTATATCACCTGGAATGTTTTTCAAGAAGAGTTCTATAAGAAGTACTTTCCGACTTCTGCTAGGACGGCTAAGGAACTTGAATTGTTACAGCTGAAGCAGGGTACTATGTCCATATCAGAGTATACTGACAAGTTTGAGGAGCTGTTCAGGTTCTCTCGTATGTGCCAAGGGACTCCGGTGGAATATGAGGAATGGAAGTGTGTTAAGTATGAAGGAGGACTCCGGAGTGATATCTTCAGTTCAGTGGGACCAATGGAGATTAGGACTTTCTCCAAATTAGTGAACAAGTGTAGGGTTGCTGAGGAGTGTGTGAAAAGGACAACCGCTGAGAAAGGGAGTCACAAAGGTTCATTTCCACAGAACCGAGGGAAGAGCTTTGCACCTAGAGGTCCATCTTTCAAGAGGGGAGGCTCTTTCAGGAGGCCCAACAACAACAACTCCCAAGGAAAGAAGTTTGGGAAGCAGCCTCAGAATGATCAAGCTTGCACTAGGTGTGGGAGTCACCATCCGGGAGCACCATGCAAGGTCGGATGGGGTTTGTGCTACAATTGTGGAAAAGCGGGGCATAAAGCCGCCAGTTGTCCGGAGAGGCAGAAACAAGGTGCTGGGAAGGCACAACAGACTGGTCGGGTGTTCACCACTTCAATTGTAGGAGCTGAGGGATCCGAGACACTTATTCGAGGTAACTGTGAAATGGTTGGTCAAACTTTAAATGCTTTATTTGATTCGGGAGCATCACATTCATTCATTGCATTTGAGAAAGCCCATGAGTTAGGCTTGAAGATTGTAGCCTTAGGTTATGATCTAAGAGTGTACAATGCTACCCATGAAGCCACGGTAACTAGGCTAGGATGCCCGGAAGTTTCCTTTAGGTTCAAGCAGCGTGATTTTGTTCATAATTTAGTCTGCTTGCCGATGATCGGTCTTGATCTTATCTTGGGATTGGACTGGTTATCTAAGAACCATGTCCTGCTTGATTGTTCTACAAAGTCGGTGTACTTTATGCCGGAAGATACAGAAGGGCTGTTCGTGGTGAATAATTATTACTTGAACTCGATGATGGTGAACTGTTCTAGAATCGAATGTCAGGGTATCATGTTGTTAACCGCGGGCGTTTCGGGAGATGATCAAAGGTTGGAACAGATTCCAGTTGTGTGTGAGTTTCCGGAAGTGTTTCCCGATGATATTGATGAGTTTCCACCTAACCGAGAGGTTGGGTTTGCTATTGAATTGGTGCCCGGGGCGGGACCAATCTCAAGTGCTCCTTACAGGATGTCACCGTTAGAGATGAACGAGCTAAAGTCTCAATTAGAGGATTTGTTGGGGAAGAATTTTATACGACCAAGTGTCTCTCCGTGGGGTGCTCCAGTGTTACTGGTAAAGAAGAAGGATGGGAGTATGCGGCTCTGTGTGGATTACAGGCAGTTGAACAAGGTTACAATAAAGAATAAGTACCCACTGCCGAGAATTGATGATCTCATGGATCAGTTGCAAGGAGCTGGAGTTTTCTCCAAGATCGATTTGCGATCCGGTTATCACCAGATAAGGGTGAGGGGTGAGGATATCCCTAAGACCGTTTTCAGGACTCGTTATGGTCATTACGAGTACACTGTAATGTCTTTTGGGTTGACGAACGCTCCTGCGGTATTCATGGATTACATGAATAGAGTTTTCCGTCCGTTTCTGGATAAATTCGTTGTTGTCTTCATTGATGACATACTAATTTATTCCAAGATTGAAGAAGAGCATGCGGAACACTTGAGGACCGTGTTGCAGATTCTAAAGGAGAAGAAACTCTATGCAAAACTGTCTAAGTGTGAGTTTTGGAAGAGTGAGGTGAAGTTTTTGGGTCACGTGGTGAGTAAGAAGGGAATAGCCGTAGACCCAACTAAGGTGGAGGCTGTGATGGATTGGAAACAACCAACCACCGTAACAGAGATAAGGAGTTTTCTGGGTTTAGCTGGCTATTACCGAAGGTTTATCAGGGGCTTTTCACAGATAGCTTTGCCAATGACAAAGTTAACCCGCAAAGACACTCCATTTGTTTGGACTCCTGAATGCGAGGAGAGCTTTCAGACATTGAAGAAAAAGTTGACTACTGCGCCTGTGTTAGTGATACCCGAGCCGAACGAGCCATTTGAGGTGTATTGTGATGCCTCATTGAAGGGTTTAGGGTGCGTGCTGATGCAGCATCGTAATGTGGTGGCGTATGCCTCACGACAGTTGAGACCGCATGAAGTTAGTTACCCTACGCACGATTTGGAACTCGCTGCGGTTGTGTTTGCCTTGAAGGTGTGGAGGCATTATCTCTATGGGGTTAAGTTCCAAGTTTTCTCTGATCATAAGAGCTTGAAGTATCTCTTTGATCAGAAAGAGCTTAATATGAGGCAGAGAAGGTGGATGGAATTGTTGAAGGACTACGACTTTGAGTTGCATTACCATCCGGGAAAGGCAAACGTAGTGGCGGATGCGTTAAGTCGGAAGTCATTATATGCGGCTTGGATGATGCTTCAAGAGGAGAAGTTGCTCAAAGGATTCGAGAGTCTTAAAATTGGTGCTCGAGAAGTATCCGGAACTTTGTGTTTGAGCCGACTAGAAATCTCAAGTGACTTTAAGTCCGAACTCCTAAAGGCTCATCAAAATGATGAAGCGTTATGGAAAGTGTTACCGGCCATTGAGCAAGGAAAACAGTGGAGAGTGTCGGAAGAAAAAGATGGGTTATGGAGATTCAAGGGTAGAATCATTGTGCCGGATGTTGGCACTTTGAGGCAAGATATCTTAAGGGAGGCACACAAAAGCGGATTCTCCATTCACCCGGGAAGTACTAAGATGTACCATGATTTGAAGGCGATGTTTTGGTGGCCGGGTATGAAGAATGATGTGGCGGAATATGTTTCAAAGTGCTTGACTTGTCAAAGGGTAAAGATTGAACATCAAAGACCTTCCGGAATGTTGCAACCTTTAGAGATTCCACAATGGAAGTGGGAAAGTATTGCAATGGACTTTGTGTCAGGATTGCCAAGGACTAGGGCTGGTTTTGATGCTATTTGGGTGATTGTGGACCGACTGACGAAGTCAGCTCACTTTTTACCTATTCGGATGACTTACACCCTTGAGGAGCTAGCACGGTTATACATAAAGGAGATTGTGAGACTTCATGGTGTACCTGCTACTATAATCTCTGATAGAGATCCTCGTTTCACTTCAAGGTTTTGGGGTGCATTTCAGAAAGCTTTTGGAACCTGATTAAGCTTGAGCACGGCTTACCATCCTCAGACAGATGGTCAATCCGAGAGGACGATCCAAACACTAGAGGATATGTTGAGAGCTTGTGTTTTAGACCAACCGGCGAGTTGGGATCGGTATATGCCATTAGTGGAGTTTGCATACAATAATAGTTATCATGCGAGCATCGGAATGGCTCCGTATGAGGCCTTGTATGGGAGGAAATGTCAATCTCCGCTATGTTGGTATGAAGCTGGAGAGAAAAGCTTGTTGGGGCCAGAAATGATAGCTGAGACTACTGATCAAGTCAAGAAAATCCGAGATAGGATGCTTACGGCGCAGAGTCGTCAAAAGAGTTACGCCGATCAGAGGCGAAAGCCCTTAGAATTTGAGGAAGGAGACCATGTTTTCCTTAAGGTTACTCCGACTACAGGAGTAGGTAGGGCGATTAAGGCAAAGAAGTTGAATCCTCGATACATTGGTCCATTTCAAATCCTGGAGAGGATTGGACCGGTGGCGTATCGGATGGCTCTACCACCTCATCTTTCGAACCTGCACGACGTGTTTCACGTGTCGCAGCTTCGGAAGTACACTCCTGATGCTAGCCATGTGTTAGAACCTGAGTCGGTTCAGTTAAGGGAAGATTTGACGCTTCCAGTGGCTCCGGTCAGAATTGATGATACTAGTATTAAACGGTTGCGTGGAAAAGATGTTTCATTAGTCAAAGTGGCTTGGAGTCGAGGCGGTGTTGAGGAACACACTTGGGAACTTGAGTCGGAGATGCGAACAGATTATCCGCAATTATTCTCAGGTAATTGCATTTGAATTTTGTGGGCAAAATTCCCAATTAGGTGGGTAGAATGTAAAACCCGGTTAATTAACGGCTAATTAACCCATAAATGAGAATTTATTCTAGAAAGCCTAAAATGTGATTTTTATGGCTAAATGTGATAGAGGAGACTGAGACGAGAATTTTGGTACCAATTTTATAGAATTCGGACCAAGATTGGACCGAACGGGCCAAACCGGGCCAACCGGACCCAAAGTGGGCCCTTGGCCCAACATAACTAAACCAAAACCCTAGTTTTCAGCACTCTCTCTCCTCACAACACTCAAAAACACGCTGAACTTAGAGAGAAAGGGAGGAAGAACACTCTCTCAAGTTCTCTCCCTTGGTTGATCTTCAAATCACCATAACTCTTGATCTAGAGCTCCGATTGCCGCTCCGTTTGCGGCCACGCGTTCATCGCGGAGAGCTCTACAAAACCCATACAATTAATCTTGAGGTAAGCCACGTGTTTCTATTCGAAATTCCAGACCTTATTTTCGAGTTTCATGGGTAAAATGTTGAGATTTTGGGTTCTTTGATGTTATAGGACCCAACTCTCTTGAAGGAGAAGGTTAATCTTGTCTCCTTGGACCTTGGGTGTGGTAAGACTCTCAACCCTAGTGTAATTTGTGATTTTATGATGTTTGGATTTTGAGATGTTGTGTATGGGTATGATGGTTGTGGCTTAGGTTGTGTATGTGTGGATTTTGGAGCTTGATTGGTGACTTTGAAAAGCTTGGAAAGGGTTTGGTGGTGAAAAATCTGTTCTTGGAGGTGTTGAGGCCTTGAGAGCTTGTGGATAAGTGGTTTGGAAGTGCTCCGGGGGAGCTTGGGAGAATCGACTAAGGTATGGTTTCGGTTTTCCGTATCTAATATGTAATGTGATAGGAAATACTTAGGCTAGAGGCCCTAAGATAGGCATTGAATTGTTGATGTTGTTGAATGATTGAGATATATGATGTGGTCATATATGTGATGATGATTATTGATGCCTTGGTGGTATGATGTATGAGAAATATGCATGTTGTGATATATGCTTGATGATTGGTTATGGTTGAATTGTGGATTGAACCATGTTGATGGTGAGTATGATGTTGATTGTGTACCATAATGATTTATTGGAATTGGTGTTGTTGAGAATTGGCATGAGGAATAGTATATGACATGTCAATGTGTTTGAGTTTGAGCCACTTAGGTGAAGTGGGGTAAAATGATGAGATAGTGATTTTGGTAAATTGTGGTAATGTGTCAATGTGTGAGTTGAGGAGGCTTGATGTTGAAATTGATATATTTTGATTGATTTCAAAGAAAAGGGATGAACTTGGCATGTTTTGATTGGTTTTGAAAAGAGTTGGAAATGGCTTGTTTTGAAATTGGCACTTTGTGGTTTTGTATGAAAATATGGTTTTTGGGCACACTTTGGCGGGACATAACTTGGACTACGGATCTCCGTTTTGTACCAAATCTGTTTAGAAATGAAATTGGATCCGGGATGTCCATGCCGTTCAAAGAACGGGTGAAAAATGATTTAAAATGAGGAAGTTATGTCCGTTGGAAGATTGGGGTTTAAATCTGTGAATTCTGCAGCTTTTAACTTAGAAAATTTTTAGCAGAATGACCCCTTGCGCGTGGGCGCACCTGGCACGTACGCGCCGATCTTCCAGAAAGCGCCATCCACGCGTGCGCGTGATCTGCGCGGGCGCGCCGATTGTGCTGCACCCAATGCCCAGCCATTTTCCAGAGAGTTATGCCAGAACTGTGCCAGTGTTGTGCCTGGGGCACTAGAACACCCGCGCGTACGCGTCGATTGGCAAATTTTTAAATCCACGCGTTAGCGTGCATGACGCTTACGCGTCGATGAGTTTTCGAGGCCATCCACACGTGCGCGTGGAGTGCGCGTACGCGTGGCCCTGTTTTCAACCCAAAGTTGATTTTTGAGTTTTAAAAGCCAAATCTCATACTTCTAAGCCTCCGATCTCACCATTTATGTCTTAAATCATTATGACATGCCTAGCTATTAAAAAGGGGCTAGTGAATGAGGTAACTTGCGAGTGAAGCAAGGGAAAAATGAATGATCAATGAGGATCAAGATGATTATGTGAGATGCGGAGGATGGTGGTGGAAGTGCTTGTTATGCCATGGGCCGAAAGGCTATAATTGTTAATGAAACGGCTGGTTATGGATTTAACCGTGAGCCGGATAGCTGGTTATGGATCTAACCGTGAGCCGGAAAGGCTGTGTATGATATGAATATTGGCTGGTTCTGGACTGAACCGTGAGCCGGATGGCTGATATGGATGTTGATCCATGGATGAGAATTCATGCATGTTTATGCTGAATTATTGATAATTGAGATTTGCACTTCCACTATCAGAGGCACGAGATCCCTGGGAGGAAGCAGTGGCTATCCACCACGTGCTCCAGGTGGAGGCTCGAGACTCTGTTGACCCTATGTCGTAAGTGTGGTCGGGCACTATGAAAGACCCGGATGAGCTCGCCCCCGAAATATTCACTAGTGAGGGTGATGGATATGGATCATGTTTATGATCAAGTTTATAACGAGTATAACTCGAGTTGGGGATGCGCGACAGAGGGACAGTCAATGGTTAGCGACCAGGACTTGTCGGGTTGGCTCTATAACCGACAAGATGATATCATCGGCCACTAGGGACAAGCATTCATTATATGCATACTATGTGAATTGTTTGAGATTGCCTATTTGACTGCATATTACTTGCTAACTGTCTAAATGTCTTAACTGCTCCTATTTGTATATTCTTTGTCTGATATAACTGTGTTTGCTATAATATACTCTTGCTGGTGGTTGGGAGGTTTGAAGGAATTGGAAAGGGAAGTATTAGTTAGACTGAAGAATCTTTAGTCAGATGCCCTTATATGGTTTAGCTTGTTTATAAGCTTTGATATTATCTGGGGGAAGTTCTAGGATTGCCTTTGGCTTTCCTCTATTATTATATATTATATATGTGGAAGCTGTTACCATGCTGGGGACCTCTGGTTCTCACCCATGCGGATTTTGTGGTTTTCAAATGCAGGACGTGAGGTTTCCCGCTGAGGCATGCTGGAGACTTCTAGATTTGCGAAGATCCTTTGTTCTCGGGACTATGTTTTGGTTTATATGTTTCGCTTAGATACTTTTATCTCCATTAAATAATACAAACTGTGATGACTCCTCTTATGGGAGATTTTGGAGAATAGGTTTTATGTATTTGTGTCCCTTTGGGTTTCCTTTGGGGTTTTCATTATTTTATCATATGTATATATTGCTATGCTCGGACCGGTTATCTTCGCAACCGGATTTTGAGTCTTGATATTCCTGTTTTTGACACTCCTCTGTATATATATAATCTCGCGTTGGTTATCCTTGTTCGTTACGTTATCGATTGGAGTGTTGCGCTTTCGAGTTACGATTTTTGTTTACCCCTTTTTCGATAAAGGCTCCTAGTTATAATCAATCATTCATACTACTATACGTACTAAGTTTTTATTTTAGAGGTCGTAATACCTTGCCATCTCTGAATTATGACTTAAGCATAAGACTCTGTATGGTAGGGTGTTACAATTCATGAAGCCAAGTCATAAAATGGTAGTCATTACAAAATTGATTTGTGATTCATAAATTATTATTTTAGTAGGAAGCATTGCCTATATAAAGGCACATATGCCTTGTGTATTGTATGTGTGTTCATAATGAAATGGGTATGTTTGTGAAAATTCTCTCCTTTGTTTTATGAGTGTTAGTGAGTTTGAGAGATGAAAAATATGATAGCGTCGCTTATATGAGTGAGTGATCCTAGGGCCAATATAGTGTGGGTATTATACTTACAAAATCATTGTAGTCTTTATTCGTTACTTACATCCTATGTTCAGATAAATGTCATAATTTAAAATATTTGGGTTAGTTTAGTGGTTAGCTCACTAGTTCGTTTAAGCAAGTGTCGGGGGTTCGAATCTCGCGTTGTGCATGCAGCAATCCATTGGCCAGCGACAAACCCTTAAATGGAGCTCAGTACCGCGACGGATTAGTCTTTAACTTATCGATTGGGAGATACCGTGAGAAACAAAAAAAAATTTCATAATGCAGACTCACTTATTTGTATAAGTTGTATGTTTAATGCAAATAAAAATGTTGTGGTTGATGTAGCTGAAATAGAAAAAGACATAAAGTCTTTTTCTTTATATAGCTACACCAATTGTTTACAGTATAATTTTTTTCTGAATTACATATTTATTATCATTAAAAATTAGTTGATAATTTGAATCTGTCGTCAACTTAGAAATAGAAATTAAATTGAATTTAAAATTTGGAATGTAAAAAATATTGAAAAGTTACAGTTTAGTTGAAAAATTAACAGTTCCTACTATCTTAGCTATTGTGCTTGCATTGTACCATTAGACATGTTGATGAGGATATGTTTTATATGGTAAAATTTATGGAAGGAAAAGTTTAGGGGTCAGCAATTTTATTGTATTTTGACCAGTATATAATTAGTAAAAAAATGTGAGTTATTGAATAAAATTTCATACCATCAAATTATCATTGATGGCTAATTGATAACTATCAATCACAAATGTTGCTGACCCCTAACATTACTCTTTATGAAATGATTTACGTGAGTATGCAACATGATTTGTTGCTCTGGAGTCTACTTTGACCCAAAATTTGGGACTAAAAATTATAAAGTGACATTATATAAGATATACTTTAATTAAATAGTAGTGTGGTTGAAGTGGTAATCTAATTGATGCTATACCTTAGTTATTGACTGATTTTGTTGGCTTAAAAGTACAATTAATACTTTTTTTTATCCAAAATAAAATAAAAATCAGATTTATTTTTCATATTCTTTAGAGAATGGCTGCTGATTTTTTCATTGCCATCATCAGCGAAACTTTACAAAATTAAAATTTGAAGACTAGAGATAATAATTTCATATGTCAGTCTATTAATTCAGTAAATTCTCATATTAAAAAATTTAATTATTATATATGTCAATTTTATTACTAATATAAAAAATAGAGGATAATCTCTTTCTAAATACACTTTTTTAATAATTTACTAACAAATCTGTCATGCAATGGGGAGCATGATCCTCTCAAAGATTTTGTAAAAAAATTAGTATTTTTTCTTCACATAAAATAAGATTAGTTTAGATGGTTAAGTTCACATATTTTTATCTTATGTATCTATATTTATCATTCACTTAACTTTTTATTTTTGTGTGATACTTGGCTGATAATCTCATATATTTTTATATATTATTTTATTTTTAGAACACTAAAAACTGTAGTATAAATGTATAACTAGTAGTATGTTACATGCTAATAAATAGTCATTATTTTATTTTTTAAATCAACATTGCAAACTACATGTCATTGTAGTATTAGCATTATATACATTAATAGATTTTAATATTTTATTTTATTAGAAAGTTAAAATTTTATTTTAGTGTAATATATTATTTGATTGTAATAGAAATAACAATAAAGATAACTAGTTTTGAGACTTTTGAAAAATATTTTTTTCAAAAGAAAAATTAGTTTTTAGATTAAAAATATTTTTTATGTGCAAAAATTAGTTTTTTTTTGTAAAAAAACCTATTATTTTTTAAAATTTAATGTTTATTTTTAAAACTAATGTATTAATTTTATAATTAATTAATAATTAATTTTATCATTTAAAATCAGTTTGGTTTATTAACTTAAATTAAATTTTTAGTTAACCAAAATCAGCTTTAATTTTTTAGTTAACCTTAATTATATATAGTTGGACATATTAATAACAAATTTAAAAACTAATTATATTTACAAATTTTTAATAAATATTATTATATAATTTTTTAATTGTTTTTGTTAAATTTGTTGGCCCTCCAAAAATTTCTTTAAAGTTCCGCCACTGCTGTCATGTCAACCTAACTAATTACAAACTACAATTAATCTACCTTCTTATAATTAGCCTTTATCATCAGTCTCAATACCTACGATTAATTATTCAGTAAATAAAGTAGAATCTTTCTCATGTAACATTTAAATTATAATTAAAAAAACATAATTAATTATATATTTAAGTAAGACCCTCACTCTTAAAACACTCTAGCAATATTGTGGTATTATATACCTACATTAGTTAAGGCGACGAAATCTAAATTCGTCCAATCCGAAAGGATGAAGTCGAAAAATAGAGAGTAGATACATACACTGACACACGTACATCTCTGCATTAAATAGCTTCCAATTACCATAGAGCCAATTGTTGTCATTTGTCAATGTCTCTGGTCATCATCACTAATATAAAGAGAATTTCTTTTCTTATATATACAATTGTAATTTCAGGAATTAATTTATAAATAGAAGTAAAAATAAAGATATACAATTATATTGTGGTTTGGTGTATATTCCATAAATGTGAATATGTTAAAGTAGTAACCTGTAAAATATAGATTACATTTTGACTTAATCTAAAATCAGAAAGTTGAGTAACCTGCAAAATACAGGATACATTTTATATAAATTAAAAATAAAAAAGTTGTAATAAACTGCAAAACGCAGCTTTTAATTGGCAAGAAAGGAAATAGAGAGCTCGAAACGTGTTTCTGTCTCCTACATGCAAACAGGACCTACTTTGTTAACCATCTTAAAAGTACAAAAAAAAGGTTGTGTTTGACAGCTGGCCAGACCAAAACGCAGATTGCGTTTGGCAGTCTCTCTAGTTGCATGATTGCCACGTATTGGAAGAGAGTGTTGAGGGTGATGTTTAAAACGCAAAACGCAACAAAGAGTTGAAAGTTGCTTAAGAATGTTGTGTGAGGGTTGTGCAGAGAGGGGTTTGGAAGTAGCGGTGGCAATATATACCGTACTCGCAGATACCTAATCCGACCCCAACCGGTCGGATAGGGTTGCCAATTCGATCCGTAGTGGGTAGGGTAGTGTGCGGGTAGGGTTTTCGTGTGGGTCGGGTTGGGTGCGGGTTGAACTTCAACCCTACCCGACCAACCCGCACCCTATATATGTATATATTATATACTTATATAAAAAGATGTTTCAAGTGGATGTTGAACTAAAGATCTCTCACTAAATGCAAAAAATCCTTAGCCACTAAAAGAAGATTATTAATTGATAATTTAATATTTTTTTTTTACATAAAAGTCAGTTCTATTTTAAATTATTATCAAGTTATATAATAATGTTATATTTTTTTTTTGTAACCCATGGGTAGGATCGGGTACCTGCGGGTTAAGAACGGATAGGATTAGGGTTGAGATATTCTCAACCCGCGAGTAGGGTTAGGGTTGGCTCCAAACCCTATCCTACCCTACTCATTGCCACCCCTATTTGGAAGGGTCTGAAGAAGCTTGTGGGAGAAAAAAGAATAGTAGAAAGTTTACGTTCATTTGGTTCTTAAACAAAAAAAAGTTCATGATTTTACTAGACTTAAAAAATCACATTATTGAATACTTAGATCATCTTAAATGGGTAAGTAATTTTTTTTATTTTATGATAAATGAATATATTTATTTGAATTTTATTTATTTATCTTTTAACAAACAATTTTATTATTATTTTCGTTATTATTAATAAAAGTGGAATGAAGCATTTTAAATGAATCATACTTCGTATTTATAGATTGAATTCTTGCTTAAAATATATTTTTTTAAATAAAACGCAACTTACATTTTAGATTTTTCAAAAAAAATTTTTGACGCACAAAAAATACAACCTACATTTTATTTGTTCGAAAAAAAGCTTTCAAAATAATAAAAATACAAGTTGTGTTTTATTATTTTAAAAAAAGATAAAATATAATCTTCAATAAACGCCCGCAGGTTGTGTTTGGACTCAAATAAAATTAAAAAAAATTTAAAAACCTTCAAAAACATAAAACGCAACCTGCGTTTATTTAAATTGCTGAACAAAAAACAAATAACAACAAGATTAAAATGTAGTTTGCATTTTTTTCTGACACCATATACCAGTAAAATTTCTCTGCATATGTCCATTTAATTACCCTACCCCAATATCTTTTTCATAAAAAAAAATGAGCCGTGTAATATATATATATATATATATATATATATATATATATATATATATCATAGTAATTTGGACCAAGTCAAAGATTTTTAGATAATGAAGCAGTGAAACCAAAGCTACGTACCTTTAGTGAAACCTAAAAACAAGGGAACCCAAAGGAAGAATAATGTCGGATCCTCGAGATTTTTTAGACATTCATAATGAGCATGTGAGAATGGGTATAAATTTTAATTTTTAAAATTTATTATATTAATTTTTAAGATTCGATTTTAAGTATTATATTAATTTTTTGACTGTTTTATACTAAGCCAGTAAATAGAGTGCTAAACTTATTCTAATTTATATTGTGTTAGCTATATGATTAAACAATATTATTTTATTTTAACATTTAAATATGGTAAAAATAATGTTATTTAGAGAATAAAATAAAATAAAACAATTTACATATTATGTAATTTTTTTTATTTTTATCTTTTTATTTTTGTCTTATTACAATAATATTTAACTTTATATCCAACATGACAAATCAAAATATGTTCAGCACTCCATTAATCAAATTAGTGCCAAAAACTTTAAACAGTGTGGACAAACATATAACATATAAAAATAATAAAAAATTTTATAAATATTTTAAAACATATAAAAATAAATAATATAAAAATATTAAATATTAAATAATTTTTTATTATATTAAACAATATCATAGATAAATATGGTTATTAATTTTTCTTTTTAAATAATAATAATAATAATAATAATAATAATAATAATAATAAAAATAAATGACATTAATCAAGATAATAAACAAATTATTTTCTAATCAATAATAAAAGTAAAACACATCTTTTTATGAATTATGTATGACAAATTATATTTTAAGAAAAAAATTATGCGCTAAATTTTTCATATCTTCATTATATATTTTATAAATTATTTAATATTTATTTAATTATTTAATAAAAATATCAAAAGTTAATTTCAAATAATAATAATAATAATAATAATAATAATAATAAATTAGTTATTTAAATAGATAAAAGTACAAAATACGGTATTATTATAATTGATTTTAATTTAATTTATACTCGAAAATTAATAATCGAAATACATGTTTAGCTAATACAAAATTTTTCAATTTACTAGTAAATATTAAAGTTGATTAGAAAACAAATTCGAAGATAGAAACTTCAACTAAATAAATTTATTAATTAAATAATGTTATTATAATATTTTTTATTTAATTAATTTAATATATATTTTTATCTTATACTTTTAGATACAAATTAGAGTTTAATTTTGATATATTAATAATGTAAAATATTTTATATAATTATTCAATTACGTCTACTCTTTTAAATGATCATTCACGTAAATACAATCAATGTAAAATACTAGCAGAAGACCCGTGCAATGCACGGGTTAAAAATTTCTGTTTTCTATTTTGATCTTTTCACGTTACTAAAAGTAGCCTAATGTATTGAATTTTTAATTAAGTGTAATAGATTTATTTACTCTATTACAACAAATACACAAGTATTCTTTTCTAATTTTTCATAGTTTGCATAAGTATCTATGTTTTTCGAAACATTCATTTTGACGAGCACTTCTTAAAATGGCTATACAGATTTTGCCTCACGGTACATTGTATCTTGTTCAATTTCATAAATTATACGAATACAACTTAAAAATATAAACAATACAATTCAAAAGATAAACATGAATAAGAATCATAACCAATATAATTTATGTATATTAAAAAAATTATTTGAATTATCGTGTTAAAATAATTTATATCTTGGATAAAAAATTTATTTTACAAAAATATAAGTTGTCATTTTTGAATGCTAATAGAGGTCTATCGGAAAGAGTATCAGAAAGAGAATTCCAAATGCGTAAAAAGACGAAGAATTTAAGGATTTGAAAAAAAAATACTACTTTGACCTTTTATTCTGTTTAAATGTTGATCAAAGAAAGAGAAAAAAAAGAATAGATATTTGGAATATCTCATCAAACTTGTTATTTTTCAAGATCAAAGAAAGAAGAAGAACGATAAGTGTAAAGCTTCTTTTGCCCAATTTCAACTTGTTCCTACAAATCTCTCAACAATCTTTTAATCAAAATCCTAACTTAGACGAGAGAGAGTGCATTATAGAGGACGTTTTTTGGTTTATCTTTTTTTTTTTGCTTTCTCTTCTATTCTTCATTGGAATATGTGCAATGCACGGACAAAAAAATATGCATTGCCAAAATTTACTATGATGATCTTTTTTACCCACAGACCCAATTTATACCCTTCCTTGATACAACAAATAATATTTTACTGTAATTACCACACTCTAATATCCAACTATCAATACATATGATCAAAAACTAATAAATGTTTGTTATTTATTAACCGAAACAGCAGCAGCTGCAGGCAGTGACGGACCCAGAAAATTTTAGGAGTGGGGACAAAAATATATATATATTAAATAAATTTTGTTAAATATTATTAATTATACGGAGATATAAAAATTAGAAAGAGTTAGAAAATACTTTTATTCTTAAAATACTATTCATTATATATAATTTATAAAAAAATATTTTTTTATTTCTAAAACTTAAAATTAAAATATTTTTATTAAACTATAAATAACTTATTATTCTAACTAATTTTTTTATACACATTTAATAAAAAAAGACTGAATTAAGTCAATTAACTGGCATATTAACGCTTAATGATACATTAGTATTTATAATTTGAAATTAGAATTATATATAAATATTAGAAAAATTAAATCTTTATATAAAAAGTATGTTTATATAAAATAATATAAACATAATTTATAATTTTTTTATTTCTTTTTAAAATAATTAAATTTGTTATATATTTTTTAATTTAATTTTGATATAATGTTAGATGAAAGATTTTATACATCTATTTAGTTATATATTATAATTAAAATATTTTTTATTATTATTTTTAAAAATAAAAAATATTTTAAATTGGTAAATTAATCAGTTTATTTTAAAATTTTATATGCAACATAGGTACATATAATAGAACAAAAGATAAAAAAAATAAGTAATAAGGATGAATAGATCGAGAATAAAATAAAATATATAAAGTCACGAAAAAAATATTAAATTAATACCTAAATTATAATTGTTTGAATTAAAAATTATAATTAAAAATATAAAAAAGAGAAATAATAAAAATGAAAGATACATAGAGTCATGGAGAGCTATATAAAAAAAATTGGAGAATTTAAAATTTATCTTTTGATGAAAAGAAGATGACCACTAAATAAGAAATAGAAAAAGAAGGTTGAAAATATAAAAATAAGAAAAGGGTTTAAGAGAATAAAGGAGTAACGGTACAATAATTAAATTTGATTAGGTTAAATAATAATCAAAATGATAGAAAAATAAAAAAATAAATTTAAAACTTTAGCTAATTGAATTTATTTTATTTGTAGTGTGGTCATTTAAAATTTAAAGTGGGGGCATATTATATATAACTATATTTTTAAAACAAAAATTAATAACACCGTGGGGGCAAGTGCCCCCTCATTGCTGTGCTTGGGTCCGTCCCTGGCTGCAGGATTAAGTTTTCAACAACGAAATCTTCAGAGAAACTTCGTAGATCTACAGACATTCGTCTTGGGCAAAAACAATCATTTCACCCGAAACAGCAAACTCAAGTACTATAAAACATGTAGAATAGTGAACGTAAAAAAAAGAATATAAGAAACAATAAAAATTATAAAATTATAGCTCACTCAGCCCGTATTAAGTTAAAGATTATTTAAAATTAAAATGATAACAAAAAAAATTTTCACTGTTAAAAATTTTTATTCTAAATTATTGTTGCGTTGAATTGGGACTACATAAGTTACAATCGCAAAAGTTCAACTACTATTTCTTATATTCTTTTTTAACCTTAATCATTGTGTATGACAACAAAAATAAATTTAGATAGAAGTTCAGTGTATAAATTTTCATAAAAATGGGTTAAAAAATTTTAATGAATTGTTACTCAAAACACACGAGTAAATTTGAAACTTAATTTGGCTGTGACAGAAAAAAAGACAAATGTGAACAGCAGCAGTTGAAATTGAAACATTAAATTTTATAAGTTTTCTCACTTTTTACAACAAAAATATTTTATTATTCCAAAGGCATAAAATTATATCTTTTAAAAATCGAGAAATAGAAGAATCAAAATTAAGAAAAATGGCATGAGTAATCCAAAGATTAAAAAAGTTATCTAATAAAAAAAAGTTATTTTATATATTACACTTTTCAAACACATCTAGATGTCTCAAAATTGAAGTTTTCTAATAATTAATATTTTTTTCAAGAAAAACAGATTTCTTTTTTTTTTTAAATATTAAATAATAAAAAAAATTATCACCTCCTATTGATAAACCCCAATTTGACAGTTTATCTTGTATTGAATTTAGAGTATTTTGTAGACCTTTTCTCACATTTACCCAATGAATTAGCATGGTTTTGTATATTCTCCTTTAATTGTGCTTAAGAGTGAAAACATGCTTTTTAGGTCTTAAAATAAATAAATTTAATTCACCTTGATTCCATTAGATGCCTTGATATGTTTGTTAAGTGATTTAAGATTTATGAGGCAAAGATTGGATCAAAGGAATGAAGAAAGAAAGTGTGAAAAGTTGGAGAACTCATGAAGAAATGAAAGAACCGGAAAGCTGTCAAGCCGACCTCTTCGCACTTAATCGGCCATAACTTGAGCTACAGAGGTCCAAATGATGTGGTTCCAGTTGGGTTAGAAAGCTAACATCCGGGGCTTCGAAACAATATAAGATTTGCCATAGTTGCTATACGTATAAGGATGCGTACGTGCACTGTACGCGCACGCGCTGTTGGTGCACGCGATCACTTCATGCAAACTCATGGCTAGCGAATTTACAAGCCTTGTGGGCCCAATCCAACTCATTTCTAATGCTATTTAAGCCAAGGATTGAAGAGGGATGAACATGTTAGTTACCATTAGTCATAGTTTAGTTTTAGAAGTAGTTTCTAGAGAGAGAAGCTCCCACTTCTCTCTAGGATTAGGATTAGGATTAGGTTTAGTTCTTAGATCTAGATTTTAATTCATCTTCTTCTACTTCTATCTTCTCAATTCTTTGTTATTACATTCATCTTCTTCTATTCTTTTGTTGTAATTTTCTTTATGTTGTTCTTATGTTTTGTTGTAGATCTACTATTGTTCCTTCCATTTTCTTTCAATTCAATAAGAGGTAATTCATGTAGATCTTATTTCCTTTAATTGTTGATGTTAATTCTTTACATTTGATTGTTGTTAGAATCAATTCTTGTTGTTGATTTACTATGCTTTTCTTTTGTGCCTTCCAAGTGTTTGATAAAATGCTTGGTTGGATTTTAGAGTAGAATTTTATACTCTTGACTTGAAAAGGTAACTTAGGAACTCTTGAGTTGCTAATATCCAAGTAATTGATGATTGGGATCCATTAACTCTAGTTCTTACTAATTGAATTAGTGGAGAGTTAGGACTTGTGGACTATGATTGATATAGCTCATTTGACTTTCCTTTACTGCTAGTTAGAAGATGATTTAATGAGATTAATCCTTGCCAATTCTCATATTGTGGTTAGTGATTAGGATAGAGATCCTTGAACACCAACCCTTGCCAAGACCTTTTTAGGCCTTAGTTTACTTTCTTGCCATTTATCTTTCATGTTTCTTATCAAAATCCCAAAAATGACTCACAACCAATAACAAGACACTTTATTGTAAATCCTAGGGAGAACGACCCGATGTTTAAATACTTCGGTTTATAGATTTTAGGGGTTTGTACTTGTGACAAACAAATTTTTGTATGAGAGAATTATTGTTGGTTTAGAGACTATACTTCGACGAGATTTCATTTGAAAAATTCTAAATCGTCAAAAATCCAAATCATCACCTATCAATCCAACAACTAATGGTGTCTCACTGTAATACAAATACATAAACATATTATATAAATACAAACCTAGTTGCTATAGAATGCATTGTGTGCTTCAAAATACAAAAATACGTCTCAAAACACAGAAGATTGTGTTTCAGAAAGACAGAAGAGAGTGTTTCAGATTGCATGTCTCTTCTCCATAACATTTGGGGCAAACCATGCAGCCTTGTATTCAACTTCAACCTATAGAAATCATCAATTCAATCTGATCTCAAAAATAACCAGAACAATCATAATATGTAATTTATCATTTATATATAAAAATTACCTCCTCTTTTGTCTTATAGATCAATTCATGGTTACTTTTTTTTCTCTCATTATCTGGCAACTGATATGATGTCTTCATGTTTGTTCTTTTCTTATTTTTCTTGTTCTTAAATTTCTGATCTCGTCTTTCTTTTCAGACTTTCCAAGATCTTTTAAAAGATTGTCAATAAACATAGTCTCATTAAACATCACTGCGAATTTGGGTATATTTTTTAAGATTTTTAATTCATAAGCCATGGCAATGTGATCACTATCCCATTTCTATGTATAGAATGAAAGGTAGAAAAAATATTAAAAGTCAAGGTATACATTTCAAGCCACAATATGCAATATCAGGACAATCAATTAAGTATATTGTGTGCCTTTTAAGTAAATATGTATATTTTTCTCAACTATAACTTGCAATCCAGTACCTATTATATGGTGCCTTTTAAATTGCAAATGGATATATTTTTCTCAACTATAACTTACAATCCAGTTCTACTTATATATACCCTTAGAGAGAAGTTCTTTCAACTTATAAATCATAGTCCTCCGAACAGTAGTTTGTATCTTGCACCCCTACCAATCAACACAAATTATAACAAATATCTGATAAATGACAAATGGAATAAAGAAAAAAATAAATTTAAATGAAACAAAATTTGAGACCTCGATATAAAAAAAGTAAGAAAAAATACATCTAAATACAAAAAATAAATAGCCAAAAAAATTAATAGATTTAGACTACTATAACTCACAGATTGATCAACCAAAATCATCTCCATAAAATTTGGGAGAAGCTGACCAGTAAAAGTAGGAATAGTCCAAAGTCTAATCACCCTAACTTTGAAGTTCCATACTTCCTTTTCAGGATTAATCTTATTAATCATATCCATGGCAGTTCTCATCTTAAAATGCAATTAAAGGGATGAAAGAGAAAATAGATTTCAGTCAATAAAACAATAACTAAAACACATACAATAGCAACATGAATGTGAGAAAAATGTGACATGATCAAGGGATTCTGCCTTTATTTATAAATACACATCAATTGAGTAATTTGAATTTTGAAATATATAGAATCCTTATTTTTGGAAGGGAAAAAAGAAGCAAGATAAAAATTTGAAAGATATTGATTGACCTTAGATATCAATCGAAAGATATTTGCGGGCCCACTAAATAATCCTATATATAGGCCCTAAGCTAATAACAATTGATACACAAATAAAGTGTATAAATAGTAAGCTATATTAATCCTAAGTTATCCTCTATATAAATTGAGAGGATGAAAGAGAAGAGAAAGATAACAAAAAGAACATAAAGTAAGACAAAGAGAAAAGGGAGAACCAAAATAAAATGAAAATCTATGCATAGATCCAAGAGTAGACTTAGATGAACACACCTTCTAGTATAGACATCATTATTTTATTAGACTTCCTATATTATTAGATTTTCAATGAAAATTATATCATATTCCCAATGAAGATACACACAAGCTAATTATCTATGTAGTTAAATACTAAAAAACAAAGTGGCCATCAATAAAGTTCAAAAATTGTGCTCAAGAAAAAAAGAAATACAATCAAGGAATGAAGATATAAACAAAAGAGAGTAATAAATAGGGATAAATTTCTTATTAATTTTATTTACAAAGATATGACAACAGAATCAAATACTTAAACTTCTCAGAAAAAAAAATAACATAAACTTGATAGTTAAATAGTCCAACTGCTCAGGCCATTCTCTAGATAGCTCCAAGATTACGAATCTCATTAGCTCCATCGGTTTATAAGTTTAAAGCTGCTTGAAAAGTAGCATGACCAACCCAACAAATTGATCAATCCAATAATCTCAACCTCAGAAAACTTTAAAAAAATCATCTGACTAATCTGAGAAATTGTAATATTTGATTCTCATAACACAATGTTCATTACTCAATAAACAAAGACAACAAAAAGAAATTAAAAAAAAGTTTGAATTAATCTTCTGACAACTATAACAAAATCTCCAGCCAAAAGTATTTATGGATTAAAAATTAAATAAATAAAGAGTACTTCTAAAAGTAAAAACCAAGCAAATAAAAACTTAAAAATGAGTGGATCAAACAAAGAACAAAATGCAGAATAGTAAGAAAATACACAACGACTTTTCATAAAACAACTTAAGAAAGCTAACATCTGAAATTGGACAAAAAAATGTATCACTGATAAACATTTTCCAAAATTTTTCAACAGCACTTTATATATAGAACAATATACTAATTATTTTTTACAATCTAATTATTATACAAACGAAATCTAGTTGCCAATAACACACAAGAAAAAAACTAAAACCAAAAAAGGTATAAAGATATATTTGGCTTTCAATTTCTTTGTGTGGGAGAATTACAAAAAATGGATATGTGAACAACTAAAACACAATTTAAGTACTGTAGGATAACCAAAAAAAGATAAACACTTGCTCATCTTATTTCAAAAGAATAGCGAACAAAACTGAAAAAAAAATTTAGCATGAGCTTATCTTTTTTTTTTTTGTTATAAATCATATTTTTGTAAAAAAAAAATTAATAAAATTGTACCCCAAATTTCAGAAAAAAAATAACTAAATCCAAATAATATCGATGTACAATTCAATTGGTGTATAATAATACAAATTAACCTAATCTTGTTACTAATTTTATTTTAGAAAAGAAAAAATAAATGGTGTATTTCTAAAGTAAATAACTAAGAAGATAAAATCAGCACATCAGTAAAATAGAAAAAGAAAAAAATAAAAAATTGCATCAAATCACAAACCAAAAATCTGATTTTCTAATAAAGTCAATATCATTATCTATGAAGTATAAAATATTTTTTTAACAAAAATCAGTACTAACCAAAATAAAAAGACACATATAACACCATCTTCTAAATATACATTATCAATATTCAAGGAATGAAGAAACAATTCAATCAATTGTAACCGAAATTACAAAAAAATAAATAACTAAATCTAAAACAAAATTTAGTTACAAAAATACACACAAAAAAAAAACTAAAAAAATAAAAAAGTAGATAGATAAATTTGACTTCAGTTCCATTGTGTGGAATAATTAAAAAAAATAGATATGTGAAAAATTGAAATATAACTCAAACACCGTAAAATAATAAAAAAAAGATAAATACTTACTCATCTTATTTCAAAAGAATGTAAAACAAAATTAAAAAAGAAAATTAACAAGTACTTATCTTTTTTTGATATAAAAGAGAAATTGTAATGTATAAAATCTCAACGTATAGAATTTCATAGGTTTTCATAGGTTTTTCAAATTTTTAACTAAAAATTTTTTATTAATTTTTTTTTGACAGAAGAAAACTTTCAATTAAGAAAATAACCAAACGGCACTTACATATTACAGAAAACATATCAGATCTGAAACTAAACAAGAAAGTAGATAAGTTCTATGTTGAATTATTGTCTGAGAAGAGGCGCAAAGTTCGATTACAAAGAATCTTATACAAACGAAACAGAGACTCATTATGATCTCTTTTGTTTCTAAATCTTCACAGTAAGTGTTGCACCATAGAAACCTATCTTCTCTTCTTTCCAGAATCGGTCCAAAAGCTTTCTGAAACTGTAAACATTTCCATAAATGAAAGGCCTTCGTTGTATCTTCATCCCGAGCCTACGAACACATCAGTAACACACTCATAGAGGGACCAAAAACACCACAAAAGGGAAGAAGAACACCACAAAGGAGTTATTTAATCTAGATCTGGATCTCAGATCTATATCTCTTGAGACAGAAACCACACAAACAAACAAAAAGTAACAACAAAGGAGAAGGGATGCAAAGGAAGGAGAGAAGGTAGGTGATGAAAAGAGAAAGATAAAGAGAGGATAAGAACTTAATCATAAGACGAACAAACAAAGAACAAAATAAATAATAGTAACAAAACACATAATTTTTTAAAATACAATTTAACGAATGAAACAAATAAAATTGGACCCTATAAATTGGGAGAAAATATTTCTTATAAAAATAAAAGAAGCATAGAGAGAAAATATGCAACAAATCAATTTATACAAGATTTTTCACTGTTGACAACTTATGCTTTCTGAAAATACATGCATAAAAATGTATCACACATCAAAAGTTTTCAAAATTTTTCAACCGCTTTTTCCAGAACAATATTCTAATTATTTTTTAATACACTTATGAACTCCCACATATCAGAATAAAAAAGATTGTATAACCACATAAAAGAACAAAAACATAATTTATGTAAAATTAAGCAGAGGAGAATTATCACTTACATTCATCAAGCAGCTTCATTTTCAAAATTAACAACTCCTTGACAATTGAAGAAGACAAGAGCAAAAAATAAAAAAAATATTCTAAATAGCATCCAAATAAAACTCAAGTGGTGTAACCTTGTATATAAATAAGGCATAAAGATAAATTTGACTGTCGAGATAAAGGGAACAAAAAATGGTACAAAGGTAAATTTGACTCTCAATTCCTTCGTGTGCAAGAATTTAAAAAGATGAATATGTGAACAACTCAAGTTCAATTCGAGTAATCCAGAGTAAGTTAAAAAAAAGATAACCACTTACTAATAATTTTAGTTCAGAAAACACGCAAACAAACATGTATTCATAAAATAAATGCTCAATAAACAATTACAACTCAACTAACACTAAATTCATATACATTTTGAAAAAAAATAAGAAGGTACCTACAAAACAAATATATAATAACAATGATACCAACTTAAAAGCACATGTTTCACAAATCAAATGTGGCAACAAAAGTAAATTTCATCCAAAAATATTCATCAAGAAAGTTCAGACATTTAATAAACTCAATAAATTGTTTGGCATCTCAACTGGTTATAGGATCCAAATAGATAAAAAAAGTTGCAGGGCCATCTTTCTAAATCCGATAACCAACTCAGAAATCAATCGACCAACCACAGTTAAAATTTGCCTAGAAACTTCGCAAACATATATATCACCTAGCAATCTCTACCTAATTTGTCTTTCAATAAAAAGGCAAAAGTAAAATAAAAAATTACAGCTAAATAATCCATAACAGACAAAAAAAAAACTTCAATTAAACAGAATTATCTCTAAAAAAATGAAACAGATAAAAACTAAAAAATAAGAAGAACAAAAAGAGAACAAGATAAAGAATAATAACAAAACACACGACTTTTTAAAATACAAATTAATGAAGCTAACAATTGAAATTGACCATATAAATATTATTTTTATGATATGGTATAACATAATTTGATACACGTACAATTATTTTATATTAACAATCTATCAAAAGTTTATTATAAAAGTTAAAAAATAATTATTATTTTTTTAATATAAGGATAAATATAATTTTTCAATGATTGAGA
Source organism: Arachis hypogaea (assembly GCF_003086295.3). Taxonomy (NCBI): domain Eukaryota; kingdom Viridiplantae; phylum Streptophyta; class Magnoliopsida; order Fabales; family Fabaceae; genus Arachis; species Arachis hypogaea. The sequence goes on from NC_092039.1 coordinate 14,817,997, forward strand.
TATATTTATACATATATTTTTTTATATTTTTTCAAATTATTATCGGAGACAATCATCCTCACATGAATCCATTCCTGCGTCGAATCCATGCTGCACCATAAAAGACAGAGGTGAACTAAAAAAGATAAGTTTGATTTTCCATAATTACAAGATACACAAAATTAAGATCAACATCAAAATGACATTTCGAATTTTTGAGATGATTTGTTAGTACACAAATTGACGGCTCATATTTCATCATAGTTGGAATAGATAAAATATTCTGAAAAGAGTAATACTAGCGAGGAAGCTAACTTTTTTCGGCCAATTTCAATTATTTTTTTAAAATTATTTATTTATTTTAAATTTTAGATTCTAAATAATGGTGAAAACTTAAATGAAATCGACTTCATGTAAAGTTGATATTTAAGAGTCGTTAGATGAAAATTTAGTCAAATCAGTCAAATTATCTAAGAACTTTCAGGTATCAACTTCACGTGAAATCCACTATACCTAAGTTTCTACCCTAAACAATACCTCTTTAATTTTAAATACTAAATTCAAAATCTAAATTTTAAAATCGACTAATTAAAAATTACTTCTCCATACTCTTTCTTCCGAAAATTAACGATATGAAATAAAAATTTTGTAGTAGACGATAGAATATCTCTTATTAAATAATTTTACTGCATACTAATTATGAGTGTGAGGTTTTGAGCTTGTTTGGGTGAGCTTATAAGAAAAGATCTTTTTTCGAGTTATCTTTTTTTAAAAGATCTTATAGAGAAGTAGAAGTAATTTTATGTTTGGATATCTCATGTAAAAAGGTCTTTTTATCTATCAATTATGTTTGGGTATAACAATATAAAAGTACTTTTTTGTTTATTTATTACATAAAAAACATCTTTTTTTAAGGAAAAAAGATCTTTTAAAGAAAGATGTAAATTACAGCTTCTCAAAAAAGATCTTTTTTTGATTTTACTAGTGCTTTTACTTTTACTACTAGAAATTTGCCAAACACGTTAAAAAATAAAAAAAGATCTTTTTTCATTGAAAAAAGATCTTTTTTTAACAAAATAATGGCGCCCAAACATACACTTTGTCTTGGACAAACTAAAGAAGAGAAAAACGTTAGGCACAGCAATTATTACTATAACGAGAGATTATTATCGGTACGTACAATATTGCCAATGCATGTATGTGTTGGCAGCACCACGTAGAAGTTTCTCATTTATTATATTTCATCATCTTTCTTTTGAGGGGTACGTACAAATACTCATTTAATTCTTCTATCTAACTCATGTATACTATATAGTATAGTATACACACTACTCTCACCCTACTCAAGTAAGAGCTTCAGCACAACCATATCTTCCACCTTATATATATGCATACCCTTCCATTCGTCAAAACCTAGCATGTGAACCTATTTAATATCTTGTTTCTCATTTGGGTCATGTAGATGTTGACAAAATTCACCAACGATATAACTAGATGAATTTTTAGGTACAACAATCTATACTCATAACATGAAATGTTACTATTACATTTGCACGTGAAAAATGGATGACATACATATATATACATGATGAAGGGTATAACTCTACAAGATTAATAATATATAATATAGATATGCATACATAATTTCTCCAATTTAAATATTTATTATTAGTAGGTTTGAGTCCAACTTCATTCTCAGAACTTAGGAAATTTTCTTTAATTTAGTAGTATTCTCGTAAGTTTTCCACACTATTGTATTATTACTTGTATTAGATATATAATAATTATATATATGTTTTTTTATTAGTTTAAGTTTAATTATACTATATAGTATTAAAATTTCTTTAATCGAAAATTCTAAAATATCATTGATAAACGTAAAAAAAAAGTATAAATAAATTAAAAAACAAAATTATTTATAAAAAAATTTACACGAATCTATAAAAAATTTATTCCGTGAGAAACATATTAAAAATATATATATATTTTAAAAGAAAGAAAGAAATTAAGTCTAGCTAATTTATGATAACAGACTATACAATTATATCACTGAATTTTAATGATTATTGTCCAAGGCCACAGTTAATCCATTATTGGAGTTAATATTTGGTCAACACTAGTTATGGTTTGGACTTTGGAATAAGTTCAAAGATATTTTTACCTCTTCTTGCGGAGGAGAATTTATACTCCATTCTTTCTCTCAATTTAAGATTTTATGAAATGAAAATTAATTAAAATTAAAGTCACTGAAAAATAAGTACGATTATCTTACACTTTTGCAGCATTTGTCAGTGGGAAACAGTAGTAGTCAGGACTATATATATATGCATCTGAATGAGTAAGTTCCAGGTAGAGGATGTTTATTACTGAAAAGAATATATAAAAAGAAAAAACAAAAAATAATGAAGCTCGTGACTCATGGGAGAGATGATGAATTATTGCTGTCCACGAATTTCTTACACAATTGGATTGGCCATTTTTGTCCCCAAATTTTTGGTTGTTTCTCCAATAATAATAATAATAATAATAATAATAATAATAATAATAATAATAATATTGTAGTCATTTTTATTGGCTAGGAATCATAGTATTGTCTCCATCAACCATATATCTATAAAAGCATGCATACAACATACTAATAACATTAACATTAACCCCTTCGATTCTTCAACATGCAAGTTCATAGATCTGATCTTTAATATTCTTCTAATACTAAATCTTCTAAAAGTAGTAATAAAGATCAATGTTTAGATTTTTATCATATATATAAGATTTCCTTTAATATTATATAACAGTGTTCGTTGTCTCCTCTTCATTTTAGAAAAGTAATATCATAAGGTCAGAAGACAAGCTAAGAACATATTAGGTATACTGAACAAAAAAGGACAGAAACATATGCACAATAAAATCACGTTTCAAGTTAAAAAAAAAAAAAAAAAAAGTCTTATATAAAAACATATTAGACATATAATCATTCATGTATATCAACTTAAGACTTTTAAAATAAATAATTTCATAACATATATTAAAAGTTCTATGACATATTTTGTATTATTTGATTTTTTTTAGATATCGACTGTATCTATGTACAACTAATAGTCTTTTAGAATGGGAAAAAACAAATATTTACATTACCACACTTGTTGTCTATATCAAGATTAGTTTTTTTTTTTTTAGAAAATCAAAACTTATCTTATTTAATATTTATTAATTATTGTTATTAGGATTAATGAATCTTAAATAAGACAAATTCTTACAATTTTTGACAAATTTTTTTGTTACTAAATATTTCTGAATGAAAAAATCCAACTAAGCAATCAATGTTTTAAAACTAGGTTAATTAAAATAGTTAAAATATATACCTAATAGATGAAAAGCCTAAGAAGGAAAGGAGCATGCATGTAACCAAGTAGGCACAGGATTCGGTGGTCCAGGAACCTTTGGAACACTTAGTGGTCCAAGTAGAAAACATGTTTTTAGAGTTTTTTTATCAATTGTTACGTAGTACTTGAACTAATTTTAATTACAAATCAACCCCATATATTTTATTTAATTATAAAAATAGTTTTTTATTTTATAAATTATTATTTTATCAATTATCTATTATATTTATTAACAATCAAATACAAAAATAACAACCAATTATATCCTCCATTCATCCTAATAATTCTAATTGATTAAATAATTAACTTTGATCTCGTTACGTTCGTCCATGGCTTCCAAATCGTGTTTCCTTGAAATTCAATCGATTGGTTTTTCAAAACAATCGATTGAATGATAACTCAATCGATTGGTTTACACTATATCACAAAACAATCGATTGAAAGTTGTAAGGTAGAATGATAAAAAGCTTATACCAATCGATTGTTTATACTTTCCAATCGAATGAATGTCTCAAAACAATCGATTGTTGTTGTTACTCAATCGATTGAATTCACGAAAACAACATGGATTTGCCAAATACAATCGATTGGAAAGTGATGACATTGAAGTTTTAGCCAAATTCAATCGATTGGTAATGTAATCCAATCGATTGGAAGGTGATGAAGTTGAATGTTTTGCCAATTTCAATCGATTGGTAATGTACTCAATCGATTGAAATAAAACTGTACACTGAAAATTTATAAATTCACCTTTGCTTCGCATGCTGCAACTAATGCATGTTACATACAAGAAACTAAAAAGCACATAAAATAAAAACAGACAATTAATTACATGATTGTTCTATTTTAAATTTAATCTGTTTGTCCTTTGGTTTTGCGCCACTGAAAGAAAATAATCCATGTTTAAATCAAACGCAGGACCAAGATGCTCAACATCCATAATGCCTAATGAAATAAATTATAATACATGGATCACAATAAAATAGCAATAGTCCAAATAAAGTAGTATCAAATGAGTAGTAGCAGAATAAAAGAAAGAACCAAAACCAACATTAACAAAAATATAAATTTGATAATAAAAATAAAAAATTATAAAAAATATTTTATGGTTAATCTTATGTACTCCTTATGTACTTTTGTTATAATTAATTATCATCAATATTAAACTAATAAAAAAATAATCTAAATAACAAGCTCATCCTTTCTCTTCTTTCAGTATTTTGTTTTGGACATCTTGCTTAAGAATGAATTGAATAATCAAGAGTTTCAAACCATATAATAAAACAAAATTGACATAATAAAACAAAAATTGAACTTGCAAGTAACCAACAACGTAATCAAAGAAGGAATCAAAGCAAGGCTGATGAATTCCTCCTCATACAAGTTCATACCATATAGATATTCCTGCTACTACCCATTTGATACTACTTTATTTGGATTATTGCTATTTTATTGTGATCCATGCATTATAATTTATTTCATTAGGTATTATGAATGTTGAGCATCTTGGTCCTGCGTTTGATTTAAACATGGATTATTTTCTTGATTGTATTTCAGTGGCGCAAAATCAGAGGACAAACAGATTAAATTTAAAATAGAACAATCATGTAATTAATTGTCTGTTTTTATTTTATGTGCTTTTTAGTTTCTTGTATGTAACATGCATTAGTTGCAGCATGCGAAGCAAAGGTGAATTTATAAATTTTCAGTGTACAGTTTCATTTCAATCGATTGGGTACCATTACCAATCGATTGAAATTGGCAAAACATTCAACTTCATCACCTTCCAATCGATTGTATTACATTACCAATCGATTGAATTTGGCTAAAACTTCAATGTCATCACTTTCCAATCGATTGTATTTGGCAAATCCATGTTGTTTTCGTGAATTCAATCGATTGAGTAACAACAACAATCGATTGTTTTGAGGTATTCATTCGATTGGAAAGTATAAACAATCGATTGGTATAAGCTTTTTACCATTCTACCTTACAACTTTCAATCGATTGTTTTGTGATATAGTGTAAACCAATCGATTGAGTTATCATTCAATCGATTGTTTTGAAAAACCAATCGATTGAATTTCAAGGAAACACGATTTGGAAGCCATGGACGAACGTAACGAGATCAAAGTTAATTATTTAATCAATTGGAATTATTAGGATGAATGGAGGATATAATTGGTTGTTATTTTTGTATTTGATTGTTAATAAATATAATAGATAATTGATAAAATAATAATTTATAAAATAAAAAACTATTTTTATAATTAAATAAAATATATGGGGTTGATTTGTAATTAAAATTAGTTCAAAAACTACGTAGCAATTGATAAAAAAACTCTAAAAACATGTTTTCTACTTGGACCACTAAGTGGTCCAAAGGTTCCTGGACCACTGAATCCTGTGCCAACCAAGTATAGTAAAATTACATGATAGTAGGTTTAATGTATGTGATGAAAATAAATCAACATTTATTACTATGAATGAGAAATAGGCCCCAAATGATAGAAATGCATATATCCTATCCAATAACCACAACAAATAGGGCTTACAAGTTGATCTTGTGGTGGGAATAGTAGAACTAATTAAACTCACATAGTAATTTGTGTATGTACACTGCAAAAAGTTACAAAAAGTAACGTACTTCACACTGCAAAAAGGGTACCCTTTTTTTCCTTCCTGGCTGAAAATTCAACCCTTACCATTATTAATTACCACCTACTCCACTTATATATTGTGCTACAGTGTTGCATATTCTTCATGCTTGCTACTACTATACAACCTAGCTCCTCTAATAGTTAGTGTCCTTGTATCATCAATAATGGGGAGAACACCATGCTGTGAGAAAGTTGGGCTGAAGAAAGGAAGATGGACTGCTGAAGAGGATAAGATCTTGACCGATTATATCCAAGAGAATGGGGAAGGATCATGGAGGAACTTGCCCAAGAATGCAGGTATATAATAATATATATTATTCATTATTCATAGATTAATTGGAATTGTAATATGTTAATTTGATTGAATTTGTTGGTGAAGGTTTGTTAAGGTGTGGAAAGAGTTGCAGGCTGAGGTGGATAAACTATTTGAGAGCAGATGTGAAGAGAGGGAACATCACTCCTCAAGAAGAAGAGATCATTGTCAAGTTGCATGCTGTTCTTGGTAATAGGTGAGCTTTTCTGGGATTCATTCAACTTATTACCATGCTTCACCATCATTAGTATAAAATAATTATTTTGTAAGAGTATTTTTATAACCAATAATTATGTCAAAAAATGTTTAATTATATTTGTCAAAGAAAAATATTCAAATGTATTTCACTTCATGTCAAAAATTCTTTATTGACGTTTGAGTATGGTTAGAGATATAATTATTCTTTTTAGTTTAAATTAAAAAAATAGCTTTATGATATGGTATAATTTTTTTTAACTTAAAGATATAGAGTTTAATTCTTAATAAAAAAATTTCATGATAATTATTATTGATTGAAAAAATAAGTATCAATAAAAGTATTGTTAATAAAGGTTTTATTAACAATTAAGCGATTGTAAAAAATACTTGTAAACTATTTTCTAATAATACTAAATATATTTTTTTAATACCTAAAAACAAATACTATTAAAATAACTTTTTCTTGTAGGGTATTTTGGATTTTTTTTTTTAATAAAAGGAGCAAATATTCCTTAATAAGTTTGGGACATTCATTCTTATTCTTTCTGTAGGACCAAACTGAAGGTATAGATAGGAGAGAATATATACGTTTGTAATGCAAACTTTAAAAACATTTGAATCTGTAAGGTTGGCTTGTACAGCCCTTCTTCAATACCTCACCAACCATAATAATAATAAAATATGCCGACAATAATAACGCAAACTTATTTATTAGCTCATTTTACTTTTGATTTTAGGGACTAATAAAGTGTATATAATCTATCTATTATTGTTTGTATTCTCAAGTTATTCATTTTGTTTTAGCCTTTTTTTTTTTTGGGTTATTAATACTCTAATAATAATAGTTCATATATAATACAAACAATAATACTATATTATTTACAACGCAAATATACAGATAAGTACTATATATATAATAACCAGCATTTTCCATCATATATGTATATATTTCTCCTTAAAAAAGAAAACAAAATCAAGGTGGGGTTCAGTACCATTTCACATTTAGTAATGCCGTGAAATGTAGTTTTCCTTTTGGGGTAGGTGCCTCCATAATATTCCACCAAGCTAAGGTGGACCTATATACTCCCATAGTTGGTACACCAACTTGTATGTAGATATATTGTATGTAGATATATAGTAGAAAAATTTTAAGTGTATCTGTTTTAACCGTTAATTTTAATTAATATATATTATATATATTTTTTATAATTTAAATCAACAGTTAAAACAACTGAATATCGATATTTTAAACAAGGGCAGAGTTAGAAGAAATATTATGAGAAGTTAAAAATATTTACACAATAAAATAATATTAAAATAAATTTTTAAAGAGAACTAAACTGAAATTTACATCTAATTTACATGTAAAATATTAAAATTAAGAAATCGTTGTCCCCTTTTCGCAATATTTAGCTCCGCCTCTAATTCCAAGTATACTTGAAACTCTTTCTATACTATATAGAAAAACTCAATTAAAAAATTAGGTAGTATCTAATAATAAAAATAAAAAAGATAATAAGTGACATTGGTGATGATACGAATCATATATTAAAAATTATAAATTTAAATTGGCATTGATGACAAAAACTTATGAAAAGATCCTTTTTAATATATAACCCTATTATATACACTACATGCATGTATATAAACATAATTATAATTTTCAATTATTTACTGAATTTGTATAAAAGCTAACCATTAACTAAACATGTTATTTTATTAATTATATATATATATGATAAACTATGATTAAATTAAAATGTATCAAAAATAAAATTGTTATTTATTTATTATAAATTCAAATATATAATGTCTAGGATGTGGGTCTAGAAAAATTTCCAGTCACTGCATTTGGTACTTTCCGCCACTGTCTGTACTAAATTACAAACGGGAAGTGGGGTATGTATTTAATTGGTCGTACATGAGCTGTTATATATATAGGAACTTGGATATATTTTTCACTTACACAAAATTTATACTAAAAATTAAATTTATCTAAATTAATTTAATTATTTTTATTTTAAATATTAGAATTAAATTCAATTTCCATTTCATAAGATTTCTAAACATCCTGTTAATTTTACAAAATTATTGTACAAGAATTGTACTCGTGAAATAAAAGTTACTAACCGATGATGGATTGCTATACAGTAGGATTTTATGAAATTCGTCATTTAATAAATTCAAATTTAATTTAGTGTCCCAACAATTATTGTATGTATAATTCATAGTCATCCTATTGGCCGTTATTTTTTTCCATTCTCGTATTTTATTTGAATACATTATTATTATTATTATTATTATTATTATTATTATTATTATTATTATTAAGAAATTTAAAATAAAAAATAAAAAATAATATAGTATTATACGATTTTAATTTAAAATAAGTTTAAAAATAAGTTTTTGCTACCCATAAAATACCAATTTTTCCATCTCTATAAATTTTTCTTTTTAGCCCCTATCGTTAATTTGTTTTATTAAGTAATGACAATAATAACATAACTGATTAAATATTGATGTAACTAATTTGAGATGATTGAGTAGTTAGTTCATTTGTCTATTTAAGTATGTCGAGAATTCAAATTTTGCCTTGTGTATGCAGTAACTTATTAGCCAGCAACAACCTCTTAAATGAAGCTTAGGTCTGCTTTAACTTATCAGACTAAGAAATACCGTAGGCAACAAAAAAAAAAGATTAAATGTTGATGTAATATACTTAATGTAACAAATTAACAATAATAACCAAAATACAGAAGTTTAAAATTTTATAGGAATTGAAGAAAAACTTTATTATTATTTTGGTGGGTAATTAAGTTTATAAAAAATAATGACTTTGGTTGTAGGTGGTCAGTGATAGCAGGACATTTACCTGGAAGAACAGACAATGAGATAAAGAACTATTGGAACTCTCATCTGAGAAGAAAGATTTACTGTTTCATGAGATCACTCAATGAATCTCTTCCTCCAATTGACATGGCTGCTCTCAATGAAGCTGCATCCAAGAGAAGAGCAGCACCTAGAAGATCATCAACAATTCAAGAAACCAACAAGACTTCATTGCCTAAAAGAGAAGCAATCACAACAAGTTCCCAAAATTGTTGCAACATTTTAGGAGATCATGATCATGATGATGATGATGGCAAGGGAATTTCAATGATGGATGCTTACTTCCAAATGGAGTTGGGGAACAACAATAATCCTAGTAGCTTCATGAATAACAATAATAATGGAGATTTTGATGAGGGTTTATTGGGAGCATATGAATGGCCAGATGAAGAAATCATGAGACTTACTCAAATGTTTGAAAATGGGGTGCTTGTCAATAATAATAATAATAATAACAATATAGCCCTTAAAGAGGAGCCTAATGGAAATTATTATTATGATGATGATGAGTGTGGCCAAATGATAGATATGGATATGGATTTGGATATGGATGTAATTGGAGCAACAAGAACAACAAGTGAAGAAGAAGAAGAAGAGAGCAAGAATCATAAGAATAATAATATTGCTGCCTCCATTAGTGAACATAATTATTGGTACAACAACAATAACAATGATAATAGTTGTTCATCATCCTCAGTTGGTGACTATCATCAGTGGCATGATTGGGATTTGGCTCATCAATCCAATAATAATAATAATAATCATCATCAATGGGATCTTTCTACTGAAGATGATCAAATGCTGATGATGAATTCCTTGTGGGGTACCACCACCAATGAGGTTAATAATACTACCTTTCATCATTATTATTAGTTATGATTTTAGGGTTTTGGGTTGGAAGAAAAATTCATATGAGTTATATATGTTGTTCATAGTAATGCATGTTATTTCATCTTGCTTCATTTTCATGAGGTTGTTATAAGGTGTAAGCTAAGATATGTATAACAGGCAAGTGCCTAGTTATTTAATTAGTTGTTTTTTTTTTTTTTGATATTGTTGTTATTGTTTTAATTTTGTAGCAAAAGCAATATATAAATAAATGTATCCGATCCTTTCAAGTTAAATGTACTACTTTGGTAAAATGTTTTGATTGTTATATATATGCTTTTCTGTTCTTTATTTTGATCTACAGGAGCAATGTTAGATAGTCAACAATATAAAATTATTTATTTAATTTAGTATCTGTAATTTTATATATATAATATTTATAATTATATAAAATTATTTATTTATTTTAATAATAATTAATAAATATAAAATAAAAAATTGAATCACTTTGAACGAATTTTTATTGTTTTTGAAATATTTTTTATATGTTATTAGCATTATTATTATTTAATGGAGTGAGAAAGATCGAAAAAGTGCACTAATAATATAGAAATTCGCATTAACTTTGACTTTTCAGCTAATTATTATTTAAGCGAGGATAGCCGCAGATAATTGATCTTTTGGGAGAATGACTAAATATTTTTTTATAAATAGATAGATTTATTTTTATTATATTATTTTTATTTATTCTTTTCTTTTTAAATTACTATAAATTTAATTAAATCCTTATTAATACTCTTTTATCTATAGCACAAAAATTAAATTTATTGTTACAAATCACTAATTTACCATTAATAAGTTGTTTAACTTTAATTTAATTTTTTTTATCATCATTATAATAAGATGTAGGATCCATGTGATTTAAAATTTTCTTTACTTGTTCATGGCTGTATGATTTGAAGCTATAGGATCCGGTCATTGTTTGAAAGATGTATGTTATCCTAAGAAGGTTACCAAAGATATCACTATCTCGTCGTAGACAAAGAAAACTAATTATTATAAATTAAATGAGAAGAATGTAAACAATAATCTCATAAAAGGAAAATAAATCCAAAAGCATAAACTAATGATGCAAGACACCAAAGTAATAATTTCTCATCACAATTAATTTTCATAATTACTCATTACATTATTTTTTGTTTTTTTACGGTATTTTTAAGAGATCTGCTATACATACAAGCATTTTTGGCTTACAAGCTATATAAGTTTGCCCAAATCCAAGAAAAAAATATGCGCACCACGCTTTTAAATTGAGTGTCCAACGCACGCGCCTTACAACACATTCATTATGCCCCACTCTTCCTCTTCTTCCTCAATCAAAACGCAAACCATCATGATTCAAGTGACATTCAAAACAAATTAAACTACGATTCTGCGAAAAGTAAAAGAAATCAAGAAGGAAAGATACAAATCTTCATAAAAAATTACCAGAAAAAACGAAGAAACATTATTCAAGGTACTGTTTTACTGTTCTTCTAAATTTTCTTTCTAGATTGTTTTTGCTGTACCTCATCCTTAACCAACAAAAGATTAAAAGATTTCAAGAAGAAATATACTGTCTCCTCCTAATATTGGGTATATTTCTTAAATCCTTTGAGTGTATTTCTATAATTCTTTGCGTGTATTTCTGTAATCGTTTGGTTTATTTCTGTAATCTTTTGGGTGTAGTTCTATAATCCTTTAGGTGTATTTCTGTAATCGTTTGGGTATATTTCTAAAGTTCCATTATCTTCAAAACAATTTTAAAGCTTGATTTCAGAAACCATTAAAATCGAAAAAAACAGAAGGAGATCAAAGGCAAAGAGAGAACGCACGAAGGAGATCGAACAAAATTTGGCAAGAAACTCGAAAAAAGAAACAAAATCTTTTGAAAAATGGAAGTTATATATTCACGCGTTAATTGATTTGGATTGATTTAAAAGTTTGTTAAAGAGGCACGTAATATAAGCAGCACGTTTTGGGGTTTCGTTTTCTTCAAAACTTCTAAAGCTTGTAAGCGCAAAACACTTGTATGTAAAGATTAATCTATTTTTTAATTCGACAAATTAAAGATTATTTTATTACGGATTTGAGTTTCATTTAAAAATTTGTTATTGGCTAATGTATTATGTAACACCCTCACTACCAGAATGTCACGCTTCCGGCTGCGCCACTCTGATAGCAAGAAGTATTACGACTACTTTACATACTAAATATTAAAATAGGAGCTTGTGCCTCAACACTGTATCGCTGATTTCTTTGAAAACCGAAAACAAATACTTTATAAAAAAAAAACAAGCAAGCATAGATTCATATTCAAGACTTCTTACATAATATCTTATAATATAATACATATAAATCTTATAATTCCTATCCCTCTTGTAAAAATTGTAATAACAAAGACGAGGGAAGAAAATAATCTAATCAATACAATAACATATAAACCAAACGCAGTATAACTCTTCTTAATGCCTCTTCATCTGGTTCCTGAAAAGGTAAAGCTGTAGGGGGGTGAGAACCTAACCACACGGTCTCACCACGGAGTTTCAAAGTTGTCATAAGATATTTCAATAAGAAAACTGCTTTCAAATTCAGTCATTATCATTGCCTTATGAATCCTTTTAAAATCCAATAGCTAATCATTCAAAACCTTTTCAAAGAAACAATATTCAATATTTTCAAAAATCTAAGGTCTTTCTTTTTACATAAGCAAATCTCAATCAGAAACCAACCACGCAATCAAACCACACAATCATTAATTTAGCACCAAAGTCCATTCTCAAATGTAACACGCCAGGACAAACACAGGCAAGACAGACAAGTAAAACACAAGTAGTAAGCAGTTACAGCAAATAGTTCAAGTAGCAGTTAGGAACAATTTAGCAATTAGGCAAACCAAAACAAGTTCGAACCCAAGCAAAGCATACAAATGCATATGATGCATGCCTGTCCTATGGCTGATGAAGCTCATCTGTCAGTTATCCAGCCAACCCGACAAGTCTGAATTGTCCTTAGACTGTCCCCCGACGTGCATCCCCAAGAGTCTATGCATAGCTTTTTCTCAAATAATCAATATTACTCAATGGGGGTAACATTTCCGGGAATTTATATAGTGCCCGGTCACACTTACGTCGTAGGGTCAACAGTGTATCGAGTTTTCAACCTGGTACACGTGATGGCTCTTGCCACGGTAATTAATCCAGGGAACCTCGTATCTCAGATATTTCAAATTAATAAGCCATGTGAATAATTCAAAGATCACATCTCAACATTCTCAATATCATAATCATTCATCAATCCAAATCTCATTTCCAAGTTCATTTCAAAGCCATATTTCAAATAAAATCCTCATCATCCTCTTTTTCATTCTATTCGTTAACAATCTCAATTCTAAAACAAAATTCTTTCTTTGATAGACAAATAAATCTTAAAACGTATAATGCTTAAAAACAAATCCTTTTAATTAATTACTTTAAATAAAACTTTCAAATTTATAAAATTTCGGCAGCATCTCCTCTAAAACTCGGACACTGCCACCCTTTTCGGATCCCATCCAAATATTTCTCAATCCTTTTCTCAACCATTCCCAAATCTCAAACATTTTCCAGAATTGAACTAGTTCCAATGTCAAATTATTTTCAAATCAACAAATTCTAATAATAAAACTCTTTTTAAAATCGAATCGGCTCAAATATTAAATCATTCATAAAATAAAACCAACTCACAATCAAACCGCTCCCAGAATTAATTTATATCTCAAATTATTTTTAAAATCGTTTCATTTATATTACTAAGTAAATTCTACAACCAAGAAAATCCATCTTTCTTAATAATCAAGTAAATGACATTTCAAACCGATTTTCATTCACAGCCACACACCACTCACGCAATCAAGCATCCAATAATTCAGTCCAACAAACCATCACACCCATAAGACAAATATAATCACAGAAGTAAATCTTTTTGCATCGATATCTATTTATCACAACTCTGTAATATAAAATAGATTTTAAAAAAATTCCTACCTCGAAAGTTGAACCCATAAACTAAAGGTGTCACAAAAACCATTCATCTCCGCCCGGAATCAACAGCAGCTTCAATCGCCGGTCTGCTCACTTCTGCAATAGCAGAAACGGCTCTAATTGCAACAGACAATCCCGGTAACTCAATCCTAAAACGTAAATATCGCGAAAACCTTAATAACACATAACAGAAAGCTAACAGCGTGGGTTCGCAATAAGATATACCTACAGTAAGAACAAAATGGAACAGCCGCAATCCCGAGCTGACCCGGCGGCAGCTCCGACAGCGACCAGAAACTCCAATGGTCCAACAGCAACCTTAACTTTGATATTAAATCATCGGAACTCAATCCTACAATACCAATAGCCCAGAGCCTCTAATAACTTATATTGGAATATTAAAAATGCTTACCAAAAAGGTAGAGGCTCGGCGGCGGCTTCCGGCAGCCAGAACGGCGGCGGTTCGTGGCGGAGACACGGCTCTGGCGACGAGACAGCGACGGAAGGCGTCTCCCTTTCCCATAATGTTCTGACCCTTCCTTCCATAGCTCAGTTCGGCGATAAAGCAGGTCCACGGCGGTGACGAGCTCCCTCAACGGCGGCGCAAGACAGATCTGACGGCGACGGGATCCTCGACGGCGTCTTCTCTCTCTTCCTGCGAGCGTTCTCCCTTGGTGTGACTGTGCGGCGACTTGGCGGCAAGGCTGGGGCGCGACGGTGGCGCAGGGAACAGCAACGATGATGGGTCCTGGTCGGCGATAGCGACAGCTCGTGATGACAGGGACGCGGTCTGGACGGCGATGCAACAAGGCGCACAGCGGGCTGGGCGCGGTGGCGAGGTCTCCTCCCCTCTCTTCCCGTTTAGCTCTCTCAGATCTCCCTCTCTTCTCCTGGCGACAGCGGCAGCGACGGCGGCAGTGACACCCATCGCGCCGCCTCCCTCTTTTTCCCCTTCCTTTCTTCCCGCGATCTTCCCCTCTCACTTCTCCCCTTTCTTTTCTTTCTTACTGCAATTGCTGAGTGTATTGTGTGTTGCTGATGGGGGTTCGGTGGTTTTTGGGAGAAAGGGGTATGGCGCCTAGGGTTAGGGAAATTAAAATTAGGGTTAGGCTAGTATTTTGGGGATTTAGGGTTTAATTTGGGACAAATGTGAAATTAGAAATTTTTGGATAAATTAAAATTTTATTAAATTTTAATAAAATTAAGAGGTATTATATTAAATTAAATATAAATATCTATTTTTAAAATATCCTTTCAATTACAAATTTATAAATTAGTTTCGATTAAATGCTAATTAAATAAAAATTGGAGACAAATAAATTAATTCTCCTTTATTTTATAAAATAAGGTTAAAAATATAAATATTTAAAATGAAGGCATATAAAATATTTACTATTTTTCAATTATAAGAACTTTAAATAAAAGATAAGAGTTTACTCAAGTTTTATATAAAAATCTCCGAAATACATCTTAAATAATTATAATACATCGTAAATAATTAATTAATAACTTTTAAAAAAGTTAGAGGTCTTACAAATTACTGCATGTATAAGACAGGATTCAAACTCTCAACACTTATTTAAGCGAATAAAAACTCGGTCAATCCAAATCAATTTCATACTCATTATTATTACTTCTTGTTAAGGATAGAGGAGATAGTAGCATTATTGTGCCTAAGCTTTCAGGAAAGGAAAAAGGGTGAAGTTGTGAAATAGATGGTTAGTTAAGTCTGTTATATTTGTTATGAGGTGAATTCCATCCAATCTTATTTAAATTAGTGGATAAGTTACTCTAGTGACATATCTTTTTATTATTAACTGAAATAAAATTAATTGACTTATCATAATTAATTTTAACTCTTAATCTAATCTAAATTTTGTTAATTTAATTAATT